>NC_135500.1:93987389-94097389 GCF_052857255.1 Amblyomma americanum | reverse complement strand
TGCTAGTTTCTTATAAAGGTCTAAATCTGACAATCAATACCGGCGCCTCGTTCAAGCACGCAAGATTCTTGAAAAATTAACTAAAGATTTCTGGTAATACAATTAACCTTATTTTCACCGATAAGCCCCTTTGCGCATGTGTTTTTAAACCTTATTGGCTGCTTGTAGTGTTAGGCATCTGATGAACCGCTGCGACCTAGGGCGGCTTCATGGTGACAGCCTCTGGTTGGCACAATTGATTCGCGATCTCCCTTCAGGCTTCAGCCATCGAAACACACAGATCGCGTGAACGCACTAAAAAAACTTTTTGTATCAATATTAGGTACGCTTCTGAAAAATATTCAAGAAGAATCAAAATATAAAGAAAAGATGAATTCGACGGCGGGGGCGGGGGGCGCCTTGGCAGTGGTTAGCACAGGGCGCCGAATGAGATAAGGCCGGCCCTGTCTTAGGACTTATCTAAGTATAGTTAGTGCACAAAATCAGGCGGAAAATGCACGTCATCGGACAACCCGCCAGACAGTAGTAGACCGAAGAGGAAAGGCCGCTTTTCCAACCAAGCCTGTTTTCTTTCGGCGCCCAATTCGCACGTGCTCGCCTGAAGTCCCATTGCTTACAACGTTCGTAGAGGGCGGAGGCGCAGTTAGCGGAGGTTTCCGCAATTAGCCGGATCGAACTGGCTTGCGCTTTCCTTCCTATTGCCACTCAGCTGCGACTCCGCTACAAGTGCGTAGCGAAGCGAGCCATGTACATGAGGAGGTCGCTTGGAAAACCGGTCTGTCGGAACCATGCAAACCGGGCTGTAGACAAGGAAGCGGGGACTAACTCCACAACGGAAGCTCGAGGATGTTTTTTTGCTCGTAGAATTGGAAGGCGAACACAAGCAGTTTGAACAAGAGCGCTCGCGTTCACGAAAGCTTGAAGCGAAATGGAAAGTGTTGCCCATAGTTTTATTCTTAAATATTTTTCGCTCGCATTCACTGCTTCTTTTAAGTTTTGGTTGCATGCGAAAACATACAGCACTCAGAGACATATTTTGGATCTCTTTCAAGTTCAAGATAACTTTATTGCCGTCGACGTAGAGGCCCCCCCGCTCCCTCAGTCACACGCTAGGGGTCCTCCAAGGGATAGCGAGACCCGTAGGGGAACGTCTTTCGCAAGGCGTCCCGCGCCTGACGGATTGCTCGAGCTTTCTGTCCGGAGGAGAGCAGCCCAGGTTTTTTTCTCTGTGATTCCATCAATATATGTCCGGGAGAATCGGGGCATTTCCAAATTAGATGATCCTGATTAGCTGTTTCTCCGCATTTGGTGCAAAACTTTGGAGGACTGCCTCCATCCCCGTATAGATAACGGGGAGAGAGATCTAGAATTGGAGGAAAGAGACTGAAGGTCATTCCAATTCTGGATCTCTTTCATGAGTATAAAGAATCACGGTTCGAAGTAGACGCTCAACCAATAGAAAAGGCCGCGCCCAATCTCAATGGATACCACCTCATTTCTGCTGCGGAAAATGACCACTGCTTTACGACACCGTCGGCTCGAAACCAGCATTTTGGAGAACGTTAACGTATTAAATACTACAATGTCAGCAAACTCTTTGCACGTTCAGGAGTCGCAATGCCGCTTACTTTGAATACTAGGAATAAAGGCATCATGGTAGACTTATGTCGCAGGACCCCTTCAATCCTCCTTCTTCGGTATGTTGGACAACTTTCTCATTGGCGGCTCTCAAGAGGATAGTGCGCACAAAGGAAGCGCTAAATGAAAATTAGTCGCACACGCTGTCTTTCCTGACTTTCCTCGTCTCGTTTCTTTATGGCACCAGTAATGAAGGGCGTCGTGCGACGTCTAATGGTCCCTTGGCACGATGAGCACTCCCGCGACGGTAAGCCCCATAGGCGGGTGGCAATAGCTTGTGCTAAAACTCGCAACGTTCATTCTTAGTTTTCCCCGCAAAACATTGCACCACGCATGCGCTTTCGTATGGGATTTCGGCTCTTTATTGTGACCACTTCCAAACTAATGAGGCAGAATATGCTGCTGGGAACTGCGAAACACGCGCTGCGTAGAAATACGTCTTTTTTGGGATACACAATGCGCGCATCTTGCAATCCCTTTGTGTCGTTGAAAGGTTGCGCGGCACGCAAAATAAGGAAGGACGCGGGACGAGTGCAGCATAAAGACTGGCTCGAAGTAGAAGATATATACTGTACTTTGTTTCGCAAGCTGTTTGCGCAGTGGCATTTTGGCTAATGAAAAAGCAGATGAAGCGGCCCGTAAGGGCCATCAACATCAGAGATACATTCGAAGTTTTCTCACAAAATCTGATGCGTCCCAAATGGCTAAAAGTTTTGCGTACGAAGAAACGTATCGGCTTTGGAGTTTGCCGACACATCAGTACCAATTTCTTCACTCAATCGACCCACATCTTAGATCAAGACTCTCACCCAGAATTCCTCGACAACTCGAAGCACTTTATCACCGACTTCGTCTGAATGCTGCATATACAAATGGCCTGCGATACCGTTTTGGACAAATGAACAGTCCGCATTGTGACAACTGTGCTTCGATGGAAACTGTGGAACATATCCTGCTTGAGTACCCTGCGTATGCTAACGCGCGTGCGTACTATGAACATTGCATGCAGAAGCTCTGCCCAGTGCCCCTAACAATGGACAAAGTTTTAGGCCCCTTAGCTTGCTTCAGGCAACAGAGACTTGCAATGAACTTTCTTTTTACATATTTAAAAGACATTGGACATCTCGATAAGCTCTAAATTCACTTGCAGGATATCTTCATGCATTCTTCTTGCAGTGAACTTCGTCAGCCCATTCGTCGGACTATGCACTCCATCATTCCATAGGTTACATCAATACTCGCCACTGCATCCTTAGTACCCATTTCATGGCTGCATTTTATCTTCGTTTTTTTTTTCCACCTCTTCCACGCTGCTCTCCTTCAGTCTTTATCTCCCAAATTCCCCTCCCTACGCAGAGTAGCATGCCAGCGATATTGAAACGCCGGCTAAATTCTCTGTTTTTTCATTAAAGAGTCTCCCCCCCCTCTCTCTCTCTCTCTCTCAGCATTGCGGAAGGTAAGGCTACCTTGAGCCAATCAGGATGGAGCGCACTACATGACTGTTCCTACGAATGTGACACCCCATTGAATTTGACAGGTGGCTCCATCTGTGTGTAAGAAGGCGTTCCAGTTTTTAGTTTTTTTTTATTTCTGCAGCAGGTGGTGCTTGGGGTGTTTGTTATCGTGTTTATTACTTTTTGGTAGGTTGCAAGCCCGCTGCAAAGGGACTGGCCCAACCTTTCTTTTTCATTTTGTCACCACCAGTTGGTATCAGTTATGGTGTCACCTCAGAGTTGTTTTCAATATTTCCGCCACGTGTATATACAAATATACTGCAGTGTGGCCACTGCCAAAGGTGGCTGGGTCGAATACAGGCCGGGGCAGTCGTAAGTCGACGGAGGCGGAATGCGAAACAAGACCGTATGCTCTGAGATCATTAACGCACAAGCAGTCAAAATTAATCCGGAGACCTCGAGGGCTTCCACAATTGTGGAGGCCTCCACATTTATTTATTTATTTATTTATTTATTTATTTATTTATTTATTTATTTATTTATTTATTTATTTCCTCAAGGGTCCAAAAAGGACATTACATGAGGGGTGGGCAAACAAAAGGGTTTTAAATGGATGAATACAGATGGTCTTCGATGGCGGATTTGAAGCGAACGGGATTGATGATGCTTGCCACTTCGGACGGAAGGTCATTCCAGTCTTTGGCTGTTCTAAGGAAAAAAGATTGATGATATGTTTCGGTGCGGGCTTGTTCAGGGTAGACGGCATTAGGATGACTGTGACGAGAAATCCGATGGGCGCGTGCGACAGGGGGAGGTTCGGGGTGGAAAGTGTGATAAAATTTATGATATAAAGAAAGACGGGCTATTTTACGGCGACAGGCCAGAGTAGGAAGATGGAGCTGTGATTTTAGTGCTGATACGCTAGTGTGATAAGAGTAGTCCGAGCAAATGAATCTGACAGCGCGGTTCTGGACCGCTTCGAGCGTGGTGATAAGGTTAGCATAGTGGGGATCATACGCGGCAGATGCGAACTCTAGTTTAAAACGTACAAATGTTAAGTAAGAAAGAAGTTTTATGGAGCAGGGTGCTAAGGAAAGGTTACGACGTAAATACCCTAGAATTTGATTAGCTGAATTAGTGACGTTGTGAATGTGTAGAGACCAGGTTAAATCTTTACTTAAATGGATACCAAGGTACTTGTACGAGTCAACTGACGCAACAGGAATATTGTTAATAGTATAAGTGGTACCTTGGTGGTTTCGCCGGCGATGAAAAGAAAGAAGGGACGTTTTAGTACTATTAAGCGACATCAGCCATGTACTGCACCATTCTTCGACGCGTACAAGATCTTCTTGAAGGGTGGTGATGTCAGATGGATTATTTATTGGGCGGTAGATAACACAATCATCTGCAAATAGGCGGACGTTAGACATTATGTTAAGGGGTAAATCATTTATGTAAATAAGAAATAGAAGAGGGCCTAAAACAGTACCCTGGGGAACGCCAGACAAGACAGGGGAGAGAGATGATGAGTGAGAGTTAGCATGAACGAATTGATAGCGATCAGTTAGGAAAGCCCGAATCCAGCCCAGAACTAAGGAATGCAGGTTTAGTCGTGATAGCTTAAGAATTAGGCGCGCGTGAGGGACTTTGTCAAATGCCTTTTCAAAATCTAGGAATATGGCATCAGTAAGAATGTTACGTTCGAGGCATGCATGTATATCATGAAGAAAGAGAGTAAGTTGCGTTTCGCAGGAACGACCTTTACGGAAACCATGCTTATTTGGATGAAAAAAGTTGTGCGATGACAAAAACTGGGCAGTGTGTGAATATATTATATGTTCCATAATTTTGCAACAAACACTGGTTAATGAGATTGGCCTATAGTTACGTGGTGAAGATCGGTTACCTTTCTTGAAGACTGGAATGACCTTCCCAATCTGCCAGTCACGAGGTAATGAGCACGAAGAAAATGACTGCTGAAAGAGGAGAGATAACATGACACTACAATGTTCATTTGTGTTTTTTACAATTTTAACGTTGATGCCGTCAACACCGGCAGATGAAGAATTTTTTAAAGCGTCAATGATCTTGGCAATGCCGCGCGGCTCAAAGATAATGGTATCCATTGGTGCATGGAGAAAACAGGGGGCTTCAGGGAGGTTATTAAGCGGTTCGTGAGTAAATACAGAGCAAAATGTCTCATTTGAGATATTGGGAACATCTGATTCGTAAGCGGGAACTACAGAATGATCTGCCAGGTGAATTATGCTAGAAGTAGAGGGGCGAAAAGTTTTCCAGAAGCGCTTTGGATTATCATGCAGCATGTTAGGTAATGTGCTAGAGAAGAAGTTAATTTTAGTTTTGGCTACCTGAGTGTCATAGTTAGCAGCGGTAGTGTAATATTTATTCCAGGCGAGATCCGTGTCTGTCACTTTAGCTGCACGAAATAGTCGCTTCTTTTTGTTGTTTAGTCTTTTAAGTGTTTTATTATACCATGGGGAACCAGGTCGTTCTTTTATGGTGATAGTCGGAACATGTATGCTTATTAGGCGTTGCATTTCGGACTTAAAAAGTAACCAGTTAGATTCGATGGAGCGAAGCGAAAAACCAGATGTAAAGGTGTTAAGAAAAGTAGCGAGGTCGCGGTTAAGACGGATGTAGTCACCTTTATCATAATGGGTAAGCGTTTTCTTTATCCTTTTGCTGTTTTGAAAATGACAAGAGAATGTGGCATGAATGGCCAAGTGATCGCTAAGTCCTTCAAGATAAGTTATCGGAGAGAAGCTATCAGGTTGTGACGTCAGTATAAGGTCGAGAATATTAGCGGAATGGTGTGTTATTCTGGTTGGACGGTCAATTATTTGATCTAAGCCGAAGGTAAGGCAAGTGTGGACGAACTCACTTGGAGGGTTAGTGTTTGAAAGCGTAGAAGCAAGATCGGACCAAGTGATAGATGGGAAGTTGAAATCGCCGAACAATAAGATAGGTGTATTGGAATAGAGGGTTGTTAGTCTGTTCAGGGCGTCATGCAGCAAAAACTTAAAAGAGGAATCATGCTTCGGAGGGCGATAGCAGATTCCAATCAAAACACGTGGGTAACATGTATCACAGCAGTGCCAGATCATTTCTAATGGGCTTGAAATGTTTAGACGTAAACAACGTAAGTTGCGATCAGTGGCAATGAGGACCCCCCCACCCCTCTGGTCGTTACGATCGGTTCGGAATATATCAAAATTGGGAAGAGAGGGTAATATCTCAGTGTCGTTAATAGCAGAGGTAAGCCAAGTTTCGATTAATAAAACTACATTAGCAGAACACGATTCGATCAGGTTACACAAGGAATCGCGTTTTTGGATCACACTGCAGATATTAGTAAATAAAAAAGATAATTGGGAACGGCGAGACTGTTTTACTGCGTGCTTCTTTTGAGGTAGTTGCTAGGGTTTGAGTTCAATTACGTTATTAGTGGCATGGTCAAAGACATATGACATATTTCCGGATACCAATCTGTCATAGCGCAATTTGAAAGTTTGTCCTTGGTTTTTTCCATAATCATAAAGGCGTTTACGTGCAAAACGGGTGTTTGGGGAATAATCCTCAGAGACGCTGTAGCCAGTATCCTTAAATTTACTGCATGATGATAGGACTCGTTGTTTGTCTTTAAAGTGGGCCAATTTGACAATAACAGGTCGGCTTTTTTTGGTGAAAAAGCGCCAAGACGATGGGCGCGTTCTATGTCCCGAGGCTCGATCGATATGTCCAGATGCTGGCTGCAGTGCTCGATGATTATTTTTTCAGAATCTTGCCATGATTCATCCTTAGAATCTTTAATTCCATAGAACACTAGATTATTTCTCCGTGCTCGGTTCTCGGCGTCGTCCAGCCGGGCAGTCAGCTTTGCGATCTCAGCCTTGCATTCGGCTGTTGTAGACTTTATACTCTCTACTTCAGATTTAATTGAAGAAAAGGAAGCGACATCTGATTCAATTTTAGAAAGACGGCTGTTCACCTCAGTGAAGGCTTTTTCGTGCTCCGAGAGAGATGTTTTTATGGTTTTTAGCTCTACAAGCATGCTTAACTGCCCAGACTGGACTTCTTTGATGGCATTGAGCAGGTCAGATGCAGATGGCTGAGTGTTAGGCCCAGGGTTGGACTCAATATCACCGGCCATCAAGAGCAAGTCAGATATCACACAAGAACAGTCATATACAATATTACATGCGTAGTGTGGGCTTGGCAGCACGAATAAAAAGCGGTTACTAGAGCGTTTTGCATACAAAGAATGGCGATTGCTCACCTGCACAAGCAAGATGGAAGTTTTGCGGGTAAGTGTGGCCCATCATTTCCGTGCCGCCAAGCCCACTGAAGGGCGCATTGCTGTGGGAGGGCTTTATAACGGTGAGCTGAGGTGAAGATAGCTTGGTCACGAGGCTGGTATCCCGATAACGAGGCTCTATCCAGATCGACGTATCCAGGGCAAGGTACACCTGCGCAAGCTGTGCTGCGCGGTCGGCAGATGCGTTGGCTACGCGGCAGCGGGGCGCGTCCGAGAAATGCAGCGGTAGATCGCAGGGAAGGCTTTCCAAGGATGCAAAACCACCACGGCAGCAGGAGTCGACGAAGGGTGTCAGGACGAGGGAAGGCTCGCCGGAAGGAGCCTGAAGGCACAGCCCGAGGAACTGCACAAGCAAGATGGAAAAGTTTTGCGGGTAAGTGTGGCCCATCATTTCCGTGCCGCCAAGCGACACGGCTCATCTGTCACAGCTCAGCGGACACTCTCTCATTCTCATTTTCGCCACTCTCACTGCGACTGTAATGAATGATCCCCACTTGTACGCACACAAGTAATGAATCACGTTAGCCCGCTAGAGGGGTTCACATCTCATCGTCCTCATCAAAACTCAGATCAGCACTGCTGGTTGTTGCGTCCTCTAGGCTGATCACAACAGCAGTACTTTGGTCAACAACATCGGCGATGATGTCCAGTTTTTCCATCACATTTGTATGTTTAAAACATACTCCACATAGCTCCTCCACTTGTCAGCAGTCACTTGCATTATACCTTGCCAAACCAAAGTCTCAATGTCTTAGAGCTTAAACGCCTTATTTGCTCTCGCCACGAAATTCTTTACGTCACTCCAAACAAGCTCTATAGGGTTCAGTTGGCAATGGTAGGGTGGCAGGCGCACAATGAGGAGGCTTTCGCGATGCAGTCCACACTGCATCGGTCCCCGCCTTTGTTTACGCTGCCGACAAGCTTCATGAGCTCTGCCTTCACCATGTCGCTGCTCTATACTACACCTTTTCCGGGCAGCCAGGCCTGTTGGTCCTTTTCAAGACTACTCATGCGCTGCCCTTTATCCTGCTTCACAGAATGATATGTTGCGTTAACCATGACAATAACGCTGCCTTGTGGTAGTTGCGGGAGCAGTTTCACGGTGATCCATCCGCTTTTCGTTGTTGTCCTCGATCATACCACGAATCGCTCGTGCTTTTCACTCGGAAGTATTCGGCTTCGCCTTCGCCGAAAGCGCGTTCGTTGCCTTAATGCATCACAATAAGTGTGCCGGCGTTCCCACCGGGGTTTTGAAGACGGTGGACTGTAGATCGACGTGCTTCGTGCGCAGACTGGATGGTGCAGTTAATCCACACCCGGCCACACGTATGGCCAGCGCAGACCCCCGCTTCTTGCGTGGAAAAAGTTGACGTATACCCTGCGTCCCAGCTCCGCTATCGGGCGCAGGTACCGGTTGGACACCTGAACCACGCCGTGGCGACACTGCGCATGTGCATCGCTTCGATCAGCAGTCCATTCCGAGAGAGGAGGAGGAGAAAAAAACAACTTCATTGACTCCAAGAACTGGGTCAGGTAAGGGGGGGGGGGGGGGGTCGGATTGGGAATGAGGAAGACGAAGACGGTAGGCCCTCAGACCGGTAAAAATTGTTTTTTGAGGAAAAGAAAACGGCGCAGTGACTGTCTCACGTGCCTCGGTGGACCCCCGGACCGCGCCGTAAGGAAGGGATAAAGGAGGCTGTGAAAATAGAAAGGAAAAATGAGGTGCCGTAATGGACGGCTAAGCAATAATTATCGAGGTGGCCTGGATCAGGACGGAGGTGCCTCCCCGGTGCGGTACAAGCATTGCATTACGCCCGTGGTGGCCCCTGCCACTGCGCGTTCCGAGAGCATTTCTTGCACTTGAAGCCAAGCTTATTCAGCATCTTTTGCATCGTCGCTGTGGCCACGGTCGACAGCGTGTCGTCCTCTTTGAAACGCTGTGCCACGTTGGTGATAGTCGGTATTTCCTCTCTCTGAAAAAAGTTGTACACCAACCTTTGCAACATGCCAAGGTCAAAATCGTCCAGCTTCTTCATCTGCTCACCGCCTTTTCTACAAGAACGGTTCTGGAAGGAAGGAAGGCCTCAGACGTTGCTGGCACATACCCACTACGGGGGAGTGGCCAAGACACAGGCGGTTAATTACTGGATACAGGAAATTTTTGACGGGAAAAGCAGTGGAAATAGTATGTAGTCTGATAGATTGGAATAGGGAAGGAAAGGGGTCCAGTTAACTTGGAGATCGAAGACGGGACAATTGCTTAATGTGCATAATAGTACACAATGCCTGTAATGCTGCAATGTCTTACTGACAGAGATCAGGAAAAAGAAATTAGAATGGGAGTCGCTGCGTTTCTTGAAGAAAATTTTGCACAGCAGAGCGCACACTCCTGTCGCTTCGTCCAAGCAAAGAAGCGCCAATGGAAAGAACAACCGCGGAAGACACAGGCAAGCCCAGTTGATGAAATGGAATTTGCAAAAGACGCTTCCTCAAATGAGAAAAGCGGCGGCAGAACAGCAGGAAGTGATCTATTGTCTCAGGTTCGGCACAAAAAGGGCACAGTGGGGAAGCTGCCAGGCCAGATCTGTGAAGGTAGAAATTTAGAAGGGGAACCCGGCAACGCAAGCGCGTGAAAGAGACCTCTAGTCTGCGTGAGCGCCAGTCTTTGCTACTCCAAGGATGCAGAAGATGCTGATATTCGGGAGACGATGTAAGAGCCGAGGCAGCAAATTCCTGAAATATTGTGTAGCTGCGAAACCTCACCGCAGCTGTATATGCACACGATGGTAGGACAGCAACAATTGGGCCGCTGAGAGAGGCTCTTGCTAAGGAATCTGCAACCTCATTTAAGTGAAAGCCCATGTGACCTGGTACCCAAAGCAACCTTACCGAATTTAGATGCAGCGGAATCAGGAACTTAAAGAGGCGTAATGGCCGAGAGTCAGTGGGCGAGGATAAGGAAGAGCAAATGGACAGAGAGTCTGTCATAACCACGACCTGGGAAACGGTAGATTCTAATTTTCGTAAGGCTAAGATTACTGCTAATAATTCAGCCAGAAAAATTGGAGTGAAGTCAGGAAGACGGAGAGAAAAAGACCAATCCAGTGAAGGTGAAAAAATTCCCACACCTGCCTTTTCGCGATCCTGCGAGGCATCGGTAGCAATAAGAACATGAGAGGGAAAGGACCTTAGGTGGTCCAGCAATAGACCCTGAAGAAGCGGGAAGGGCTGCAGCTTTGCATTCGATGGGAAAATGTCATCGAATTCAATCTGGACAGATGAGGAGTTGTTATATATTTGGCGGACATCAGTGAAATGGATATTTATGCGATCAAGGAGGGACTGCACGTAACATATCTGCGGGGTATGAAATCGAGACCAGGCAGCACTAAAAAAGGCGGAAGGTTGACTAAGAAATATTATACTGGAAGCGTGAAGAGGGGAGTCGCACAATTTTAAAAATGTTTGAACTGTTAAAAGGCGAAACCTAGCTGATAACGAAGGCATTCGCGCCTCAAGGTGCAGAACAGCATTGGCGACATATTTTGGAAGCCCCAGACAAAGGCGCAACGCCTTACGCTCCAAAAGCACAAGAGGGCGAAGTTTATAGGCAGGCGCTCCTGAGAATAAAACACACCCGAACTCCAAAATTGGGCGGACGTACATTTTATAAATCATCAGAAGCGTATGCCTTCTCATGCCTGACCTAGCACTACAAAGCCTGCGCAGGATGCCAATGGCCCGAACTCCTTTTGCAGAAACTTGCTCAATGTGTGGCCGCCAGGAGAGAGTAGAGTCGTATATTACACCGAGATACTTCACCGTCTGAACTTGAGGTATTATGTTATTTCTATAGACCAGGCAGATGTTTACAGGAACAGAAACTGGAAATACTAACAATGCGCATTTCTTCACATTAAGGGACAGATGAATTCTTCCTAGCCAGTTGTCAAGAACATTGAGGTAATTTTGCAGGGTTCGATAAAGAGTGTGAATGTCACCTGCTGATGCAAAAAATGCAATATCGTCGGCGTACACATAAGTTTTCACATTTTGAATGCATGGAATTGAGCCTAAAAAAATGTTAAAAAGAACAGGGGAGAGAACTGATCCTTGCGGAACACCTCTTGTCTGTGGAAATCTCCTTGAGGAAATACCATTTTGGCAGCAGTAAAATTCTCTATTTTCTAAAAAAACAGAAATCCAGGCTACAAAATAGCTTGGGAAGTTGAGTTCCTGTAATCTTAGTAATAGAGTCGAGTGCTCCACGCTGTCGTATGCTTTACTGATATCCAAGGTGACAAGCGCAGCAAACTGTTTTCTATTGCGAGCTAATTTAATACGACTCTCAAGATCAGTATGAGCACACCAAATTGAACAACCCGGCCTGAAACCAATTTGACATGGATTCAATACAGCATTTTCTGAAATGAATGACATGACACGGCCGAGAAGGACCCTTTCCACCAATTTCACTAGGTTCGATGTTAACGAAATAGGGCGTATATTGTCTAAAGTTAAGCCCTCCCCTTGCTTTTTAAGCAATGGAACTATTTCAGCAAGACGCCACTCATGCGGTATCCAAGGACCTTTAATAGAATGGTTAATTAGAGCCAACAGGTCTGCAGGAGATTCATTGAACAAAATTTTGATCATAGATGAAGTGACCTTATCGGGGCCAGGAGCCGCTGGGGATAAGCGCAGAACAATTTGCGACAGCTCAGGCATAGAGACCTCAGTGAAATCACTTGAGGTGCATGTGAATATAGTAGAAGGTAAAGCAGATGTAAAGCGAAGCTCTAGGCCACACGCAATATCTTCTAAGGCCTTTGCGATGTCAGCAGGGGACTGAACGAGGGATTCAATGTTGGCAGTCGGAGGAATCACCTTGTTGCGCCTCATGAAACTAAACAAGGCTCGTTTACTTCCCGATTGGGAAAGGAAATCATAATGATTTGTATTATACTCCTCCTTTGCACGGGCGACAGTGCGCTTAAATGTTGCTGCAACATACTTATAATCCAGCCAATTTTTTGGGCATTGATTGATGAGAAGTTTCTTCCAAGCTGCTTTCCGTCGTCTATATGCACGCGTGCACTCAGAATTCCACCAATTGTTCGCGATTGCACCCTTTGTTCTCTTAACCAAAAATTCAGACTTTTGCCTTGCATGGTCCAGTACTGAACATAGATGTGCAGCCTTGCTTTCGGCACTTATCTGAGCGCGAGTGTCTGAAGTGATTTGGAGGGCTGATTTTAGAGTGTCTTTAAAGCAATTGTAATTTATTAACGTGCGCTGATGTCGCTCAGGAAGAGTTAATTTACACGCAAACTTGAAACTAATCGGTAGATGATCACTGTTTGTTGCACAGTCAACAGGCGCCCAAGACATAACGGAGACTCCTGGGGAGGAAAAAGTTAAATCCAGGGCAGAGCGGCATTGACTGCGAACAAACGTAGGCAATCCGGAATTGTTGCAGATCAAGTTGTTGCCAGAAGCCCAATCAAATAGCCTAGAACCAAAGCTGTCTGTTTTAAACCCCCAAGTCACATGGTGCGAATTGAAGTCGCCAAGTAATAGAACCTGAGATCGGCTACTAGACATGAGTGAGTCAAGGGGCCGAGTGTCACGCACACCAGACGGGAAATATGCATTAGCTACCGTAAAGGGCTGTTGACCTGGGACACTGAGGTCAACCGCAAGGATTTCACATTCATTGTCCGCATATTGAAAAGAAATGCATGCCCTGTGGCAAAACTTTTTAGATATGAGCAATAACAACCCTCCCCCTCGTGATGACCGGTCAAGCCGGAACGGATGGTAATCCTTGAGATGATAATTGAAATTTGGAGTTAGCCATGTTTCCTGTAAAGCAACTAAATCTGGTAGAAGCTGATTACATAGGCAGTTTAAATCTATTGAAGCTGAGAATATTGATCGACAATTCCACTGGAGGACACTTAAGAACCCTATCTTGGCGGAAGTGCCGCAGCCGCGACTGCCTTTTCTAGAATACTGGTCTTAGCGTTTTGACTTGTGTGATTTTTCTTTGTCTTTGACTGGGGGCAAGATGGACCTGCAATATTCAGAGGAGACCCACTTCGTTTCTGGGCGCGGAGATCACACTCCATATCAATACAATCCATAGAGGATGCGTCCATAACGCTATTCGAAGGAGAGGGCTGAGAGGTCTTTTGTTGCTCACATTGTTTTTGGCCCTGTGGAGCGGAATCGATTACTACAGAAGGAGGGGTAGCTTCCGAAGCCAAAGAAGACAAGAGCGGAGTGGTGGACGCCTGCAGAAGATTGGTCATCTGAGCAGCTATGACCTGCGAAATGCACGTGGACACGGTTTCCATAATGCGATCCATTGCATTTGCCACAGCTCTCTCAACTGCCGCTGTAATAGCCTGGGACAAACTAGAATCCATTATGGGTGGGCATTTGGCGGCCACACTAGAGTAGGCTGAGGCTCTCTCCTTGACTGCGGCAAAAGCCTCTCTCCGCGTGCATCTGCGCTTGTCTATAAGCTCGAGCACCTGAAGTTCTTGTGCTCGTGCAGGACAGTCAGGCGAATCAGCAGGATGAGCACCGCTACACAAACAACACTTCTCTTGCTGTTCAGGACATTCCTCTCTGCAATGACGTTCCCCACAGGCACAGCAGCGTAAGGCCGATTTGCAGGCTTTGCCGCTGTGGCCAAATCGCCAGCAGTTTTGACATTGAAGGGGCCGAGAGTTAAAGGCATCTACACGAAAAACCAATGGCCACACCTTAATCTCTGAAGGGCAAAATAATCCTGCAAATGTGGCAATGACGGACTCAGTAGGAATTTTTACTCCGTCAACCAGCCTGCTGCAGCGATGGACTGCAATCACTCCCGCAGGCGAGAGGTTCTCAAGCGTCTGCGCAGGGCTCAATCGAGAGTCGACCCCTCGGACCAAGCCCTTGGAACATGCTAGATGAGGCGGAATGAATGCGCTCACCGGGTGGCTGGCGAAGGTCGTGCACTTTAGAAGATCTTCAATACAGTCTTTATCCGACGACCGGCACAAAACACCACCCCTGCCGAACTGCCGGACATCGGTAATGTGCATAAAGTGCTTCGATGTGGACTGAAGGGCTGCCTGCACTGCCTCCGGGTTGTTCAGTCGGATAGCGCCGCCATCGGAAGGCACTAATGCGACTGGAATGCTTGAAACACCGCTGCGGAAAAAGAGATCAAGTGGGAGCTGGTCTTTAGGAAGAGATGCCGACCAAGGGGAAAACCCCTGGCCAGGAGAAGAAGTCGACATTAAGCTCTCGTCCCGCACCCAATCACCCCAGAACAGGAGCAAACAGGCACAGACAAAAAGAAGGAGAAATTTAGCAAGCTAACGCAACACCGCCAGGTACTTAGCCACTGCCCCGCAGCCTGGGTAGCTGAGCCACGTCAACAGAACAGCAGTCAGGAACGCCAGCGGGATTCTTCCAGAGCCCAGAGCCCGCACACGGCCACACTTCTTTGCCGGTTCTTCAGTAGCAACACTCTGCCCGCCTTCTTCTTCTGCGTTGTCCACTGGTAGGGCGTTCGCTCGCTCACTCGGGTGTTTTGCAGCCCTTTTGATGAGCGAGTTTAAACTTGAACTGCTCCCGGACTCGACGCGAAGCGCTTCAAGAGCGTTTGAAGCTATAGCTGCTTTGCCAGCTTAGGGAACCTGCGCACATGCAATGAACGACATGAAGGCTGCACGGGCGACGTACACAACCAACTCGGGGTACGCCATGTTGCCCAAATACGGAGCATCACCACCTGGCAACAAGCCTCCGCAGAACTGTGTCCGTTCGGGCTTTCTCTTAATTTCACGACTGGTTGTAACACTCTATACTTCAAGAATGTCAGTCCAAACAGTTTTAAATTTTTGTGTTGATAGCCAGAAATATAAGTTACAGAGAATTTTTGCCTAAAACCTACAGGTGCGAAAGCAGAATTGCAATGAAGGTTGGCTTTCCTTGTTACTTTACTGTTGGCTTTTTAATGTTGGCTTATCATGCTGTTTTTCATCTCGTAGATGGTAGGGTTTTATAGTTTTAACGTTGTTTAAAAGAGGACGTAACACTGCCTCAAATGCAACCGCTTGGAAAGTCAAGGCACGAGTAGCGCGCGTTCATCGCCGATGCGAGGTTGCTCGCCTGATTCCGAGGCCGATGGCTTTCGCGTGTCGGGAGCGGGGTCTGAGGAGCGCGCCGGCGACGCTGCCTGGGCGGAAGTATCGGCAAAGCGCGGCACTAGGAGTGTAGACGAGGTTGTGGGATGGCGGCGCCGTCGACAATGATGGCACAAACTGACAAATATTGCGAACATCGCAAGATTTTGCTTAGTGTTCACCCATCGGGATAGTGCTTTTGCAGAAATAGTCCTAGACTGCTCAAATATTTGAAGGGCTATTTCCTGTGTTCTTGCAGCTCTGACTGGACAAGAGCGCTCTACCTTTGACTGTGCTGTAAATAGCCTGTGATACGGAATATAAAGTAGAAAGTGTGTCCCCATCTCAGGTGCAATAGCCTGTGTTCGTGGCATTCGCGCACCTTTTGCACGTCCAGACACGTAGCCAGGTTTTTTTTCGGTAGTGGCCTAAGGTACTTTCTTGCATCCTGGGGGGGGGGGGGGGGGGTCTTGCTGGGCTTTTCATGACTTAGAGCAGTGTCGAGGAAATAGGGGGATGAGTTTTCTTTTCAGCTGGGGGGAGGGAGGCTAGTTACCACCTTCACCTCTTGCAATTGTCATTGGGTGAATTGAATGAAAAGGGCAGGCGAGACCAGAAGTCGAGTAATTTGGAAGAAAAGGGCAATTAATCGAGCCTAATTAAGTGTTTCGTGAGTACAGAAAGTTATATTTTGCGTCCAGCCATGCCACTCATAGGCTTCGTATAAGCTCGTCAAACCCTGGGTACATAAGTAATAATAATTGGTTTTTTGGGGAAAGGAAATGGCGCAGTATCTGTCTCATATATCGTTGGACGCCTGAACCGCGCCGTAAGAGAAGGGTAAAGGAGGGAATGAAAGAAGAAAGGAGGAGAGAGGTGCCGTAGTGGAGGGCTCCGGAATAATTTCGACCACCTGGGGATCTTTAACGGGCACTGACATCGCACAGCACACGGGCGCCTCAGCGTTTTTCCTCCATAAAAACGCAGCCACGGCGTTCGGGTTCGAACTCGGGAACTCCGGATCAGTAGTCGAGCGCCCTAACCACTGAGCCCCCGCGGTGGGTGGGTACATAAGTTGTGCATTCGTTTCTTACGGCGTTCGCGTTTGAAAAATGCGTCGATTCTGTGGTTGTGGACCAATTAAGAGTCAAAAAATGGTCACTGGGCTCCCGCGTGTCAGTTTTTACAAGCGCTGTGCAACAATAAAGGTGCTTTCATTCCGCTGTAAAATTCTTTTGCTTAGTCAAAATTATCTTCCTACATTCAGCCGACAAACAGCCACAACATGCATGACTCCCACACATTTAGCACTTTTTCATAATATTTTTGTATCTTTGATTTTAATTTATTCTGGCTTGTATGCATTTCACGAAATATGCGTCATAATATTTTTTTGCTTTCTGAAGGTATGGAGACTCCTAGAACTGATCATCGATAAAGGTAGTCAGGAGAGGAAGACAGAGAGAAAGTAATTTAATTGCAGTAAAGGTGAAAAGGTCTTCCGGCGGTAAGGTGACCCGAGGCTGCTACTCCTCACTGGGGAAGCAGGAAAAAGGCACAGTAAAAAGAGAGTGATGATGCGAATGGAGGATGGTGGTACTTGGAGTGGTCTGGGTATACAGGACACTACGCACACCCTGAGTGGCACTCATCTGGCAAGACGACTTGGTTTGGTTTGGTTTAAGTGGGTTTATCGCCCCAAGGGACTCAGGCTATGAGATACGCCGTAGTGAAGGGCATCTGAGATTTCGACCACCTGGGGCTCTTTAACGTGCACTGACATCACACAGTACTCAGGTCTCTAGAATTTCGCCTCCATCGAAATTCGACCGCCGCGGCCGGGATAGAACCCACTACTTTCGGGTCAGCAACAGAGCGCGATAACCAGTGAGTCACCGCGGCGGCTATCTCGGAAGACGACATGCAGCAGACGGAGCGCATGTCTTCCCCATGCAGTATATGTCTAGCCCACACACTGGCCAACAGGAGGTAAGTGTAGAAGCTACGGCTCTATAATTTTTAGTATACGTTGATGGGAGCACCTATACCCGAGAAATATTATGCAGATCAACGTGGAAAAGCCGAACTTTTGCCCAGATCTGTCGACAGTAAGCGATGCAGCTTGTTGAGCACTCGCAAGGTGTGGGCAAGACGACAGCAGGCCTGCAACAATTAATATTGTTATCGAAGTAATGACTTGTCTTGTGCTGCTGTCTTGCCCATATAGGTTGAAAAGTGTATTCCTAGGCTGTCTATCCCTCTTTGTCAACGTACTCGTTCACTGTGGCGACATACAGCAAAATCGAGGTCCGAATAATTCGGTTCACAATGATGAAAACTCCGGTTGTAAGAAACCGATGCAACAAGTGAACACGGCCTTCTTAGCATTCTTGATCGCCAGAAAGAAATAATTCGACGAAAGGAGTCAGCAGAAAAAATCCTTGCATCTCTTTGTGACACTGTAACAATCTTTTCCAAAGCAAATTGAATGTAACAGTTCATGGAATAGAAAGATGTCACAGGCTTGGAATGAAGTCCGATTACAAAATTATATAGGTTATCTTAAAGCTTATCGATTACTTCAAAAACTTTAGATCTTACGGAACAGCTCCATACTGAAGATATCTGAGCAGTACATCACAGAAGATTTCTCAAAATAAATACGCGCTATTAGAAAAATGTTGTGAAAGGCAACTGTTAGCAACAGGGCGGACCGTAAAGAATGTGCGAAATTAGTATTTGATGAAGTACCACTGGATGGAGAGGTTTACATGTGGAATGATGAAAAATAAAATAAGGTATCCTATCCTTTGAAGCTCTTGAATGTAAATTGCAGAAGCAATGCAAACAAAGCTGGTTATCTCCGTAAAACGAATCCGCAAAATGTTTCTACATGATGACGTCACTCCAGATGAAATAATCTAAAATTTTTATGGTAATGAGTAATAAATAATGGTATTATATAATAATAATAATAATAATAATAATAATAATAATAATAATAATAATAATAATAATAATAATAATAATAATAATAATAATAATTGGTTTTGGGGGAAAGGAAATGGCGCAGTATCTGTCTCATATATCGTTGGACACCTGAACCGCGCCCTAAGGGAATGGATAAAGGAGGGAGTCAAAGAATAAGAAAGGAAGAAAGAGGTGCCGTAGTAGAGGGCTCAGGAATAATGTCGACCTCCTGGGGATCTTTAAAGGGCACTCACATCGCACAGCGCATGGGCGCCTTAGCGTTTGGCCTCCATAAAAACGCAGCAGCCGCGGTCGGGTTCGAACCCGGGAACTCTGGATCATTAGCCGAGCGCCCTAACCACTGAGCCACTGCGGCGGGTGGTGTTATATGCAAGTGATGAAAAATGATGTCACACCGCTAGACGAGTTCACTGAGGCCCATCAGAGAATGCAAGAGCCCAGGCTCCCTCGCACCAATGCGGGTACAGCGATCCTAAAAAGGCTCGGAAAGAACGTGGAAGAGATCGACGCATACGCCCGCGAAATCCCGTCCGACGTCAGAAATGCAACCACGGTAAAATCCTTACCGCAACCCGTGCACCCCGCCCACCACAAAGGAAGACGCAAGGCCAGAGCGCAAGCTCGGCCCAAGAAACTCGAGAGCCGACCGGACGTAATCTACGTAGACGTGGCCGCTTACCCAACACCCGAAAAAGCGAACGCGACAGCCGTGGTGACAGAGGAACGCTAACTCGTTACAAACTCAATTGTACACACAAACTCTTCGGAAATAGAAAAAGAAGCTGCAGTCGCCTGTGCGCTGAAAAAACCAGTAGCCTAACCTTTCAACATTCGCATAAAAACCTAACCAAAGAACTGCAGAGGTGCTGTGGAGACAACTCCAAACTAAAATTCTTCCTAACGCCGCTGCCCCGGGTGATTTTAAACCCAAGTGCAGCAAATGCGGCGACAAAGCCACCGTAGACCAAACCTTTTGGAACTGTCCGACAGATCCTCGACAAGTATTGCTCCAGAGGCTCGAGCACCAGGGCCTGTGGGACACTTTGCAGCTCAGCTCCGACCTGGAAGCACAAGTACACAGGTCGCGGAAACAGCCCAAGAAGTCACCGCCAGTCTCCACTCAAGGCCACTTGGCAAGATTAACTAACAAACT
The DNA here is from genome assembly GCF_052857255.1 of Amblyomma americanum. Classification (NCBI taxonomy): domain Eukaryota; kingdom Metazoa; phylum Arthropoda; class Arachnida; order Ixodida; family Ixodidae; genus Amblyomma; species Amblyomma americanum. The sequence goes on along the minus strand of NC_135500.1, from coordinate 94,077,628 downwards.
AGTAACTCAAGCCGATAACAAAGTTTTCCTATTCGCTACCACAGAACACTGTCGTTTCTTTCGATTTTGCCATCATGCAAGCGCAGCCGCAGGGCTCGGGATTCTGTCACGCGTTCCCATGCTCAGGAGATGAATACAAGCATCTTACTCATCTCTCACTTCATAGTTTCTATGCCCTGAGGCAATAAACATCGCTTCAAAAAAAAACATGCAGGAACAGAAGAGGGAATAATGATAATTAATAATAATTGGTTTTTGGTGGAAAGGAAATGGCGCAGTATCTGTCTCATATATCGTTGGACACCTGAACCGCGCCGTAAGGAAAGGAATAAAGGAGGGAGTGAAAGAAGAGAGGAACAAATAGGTCCGTAGTGGAGGGCTCCGGAATAATTTCGACCACCTGGGGATCTTTAACGTGCACTGACATCGCACAGCACACGGGCGCCTTAGCAGAAGAGGGAGAAAACGCGAATCGTGCTGCACGTGCACGGCGCGAGAGGCTCAAGAAGAAGAAGCAAGAGCTATGGCGGTCATGGATGCGACCTGGCCACTGCTCCTGGCCTTGGTGACGGCGGCCAACAACCTGGAACCAGCGGCGGCTTTCCACCTTCCCACGTTGAAGGACCTCCTGGCCATCCTGGCACCGCCGACCAACGGCCCGGTCTGCAATATCCTGGAAGAAGGGTTCAAGCCAGAGGAAGAGGAAGCGCTCGTCAAGAAGCACAACGAATTCCGGTCGAGCATCACCGGCGGCAAGGTGGAGAAATTTCCCAAGGCGGCCGACATGAATATGCTGGTAAGTTAAAGAGCGCGCCTCATGCACGCCTAGATCCAAAACGTTGTGGCTTACCAAGTAGGACGCATGCGGATTCTATGCCATCTTAGCTTCCCTACTCTTGTGTTATTCATACGCAGAAAGTAGACCAGAGAGAACACTATACAGCTTCGATAGGGAGCAACGCCACCGCGCTGGCTCCGCTGTTTTGGCGCTCGGCTGCAGGCCCGACAGAAACGCCTTCGATCACCGGCGCGGCGGTCGCATTTCGACGGAGGCGAGATATCTGCCGCGGTGGCTCAGTGGTTACGGCGCTCGGCTACTTATCCGAAGTACCCAGATTCGAACCCGACCGCGGCGGCCGCGTTCAGTGGAGGCGAAACGCAACGGCACCCGTGTGCTGTGCGAAGTCAGTGAACGTTAACGATCCCCAGGCGGTCGAAATTATTGCGGAGCTCTCCACTACGGCACCTTTTTCTTAATTGGTTTTGGGGAGGAAAGGAAATGGCGCAGTATCTGTCTCATATATCGTTGGACACCTGAACCGCGCCATATGGGAAGGGTAAAGGAGGGAGTGAGAGAAGAAAGGAAGATAAAGGTGCCGTAGTGGAGGGCTCCGGAATAATTTCGACCACCTGGGGATCTTTAACGTCCACTGACATCGAACAGCACACGGGCGCCTTAGCGTTTTTCCTCCATAAAAACGCAGCCGCCGCGGTCGCGTTCGAACCCGGGAACTCCGGATCAGTAGTCGAGCGCCCTAACCACTGAGCCACCGTGGCGGGGCGCACCTTTTTCTTCCGTTCTTCTTTCAGTCGATCCTTTATTCCTTCCCTTACGGTGCGGTTCAGGTGTCAGCCGAGATGTGAGACATACGCTGCGCGGTTACCATTTCCCAAGAACCAATTTAAATAAACGTTGGAGAAAAATAAAATACCAAATAAAAAGAAATGCCAATGCACGTAAACAACACCAGACTCTCCAACGGCGTCTTTCATTGCCAGAGTAGCTTTGAGGCGTTAAACCCCACAATCCTAACGAAACCAATCCATAAAGAGGAGGCGTAAACTTGGAAAAGACTCATAAACCTAACTGAACCAAGCGATAGAGCAGACAGAAACTTGATAAAGACTCTAGTGGGAGACGATGCGCCCGCTCTCGCGCTGCTTATGGCATCACCGGAAGAAAAACGAAATTCCGCTCATCCATCCCCGTCGGCGGAAGGTGTTTTTACAGCGAAAGCTGTAATACCTTTGCTATAAACCATTCAGGGGGTACAACGGCAGGCGTAACGCGCTACGTTATTGAGGCTGCCTTCATTTCGCCTACATCGGAACGCGGTCAAGTTACTGGTGGTAGTGGTTGTTTATTAAAATAATAGTAAAAAGGAATTAAAAGATTTTTACTAGCCCCGGCATCTGCCATCGATACTGAAGCACCTGAGTCGGGGCAGCGGAAATAAAGGATAGCAGGCAGAATGGAGAAATGAAATGAAAGAGGTGAGGGGACAGGAAGAGAGGATATGGGGAGAAGTAATATGTACAAACTATTTACACAATAAGAAATGTGTCCAGGATTTTAGAGGAATTAAATCACACACGCGCACAGCACTTTGTTGGCTACAACTGGAGTGGGGCGTCCAGTTATTAATCGTTCAAGGTAGAACTCGCGGAGCGTTCGGTCACTTCGTGTAACTACCTGACGGAGAACAGACGGGACGTCCAGCCCGTGTGTTCGTGGAATGCACAGAGGCTCACAAATATTCGCTCACGAGTGCGCGCACTGCCCTGCGGCCACAATAGCGTCTTGATGGAGTCTGGTAGCATACCGTGCGCCCTATAGGCCGCGAGCATATCGCGACGAGCATCGGCGAACGCGGCACATTGAAGGAGCAGGTTTTCTAGTGTTTCCACTGCACCGCATCCGTCACACGCATCACTCGTCGCGATTACGTGACGCACCCGTCGTTCCCCGGGCCACACGCAGCCAATGCGCGCGCGGAGGATCATTGCACGTTGTGACCGTGTACGTCCGCGACATCCGGTGATACTGTCGATGCGCTCACCTCCTGCGATGAGTGGGTCGGGGTGCTGTTCCGGAGATGGTCATGGATGGCCGCACGCACGTCCCCCAGCGCAAGGGGCAGATCGCTGGCAGGTAGTTGGTGTGGTTCAGGAGTGCAAACTGCTGGGCTAGTTGGGTCATATTGCATAGAAAAGGAACCAGCGAAAATAGACGCAAGACAAGAACAAAGGAGGCACACACCACAACGCTGGTTTTTAACCATCAGTAGATGTACGAAGACACATAAAAGAGCCCGGTGTAGAAGAATAGTAGTTCAGGAGTGCAAACTGCTGGGCTAGTTGGTTCATATTGCATAGAAAAGGAACCAGCGAAAATAGACGCAAGACAAGAACAAAGGAGGCACACACCACAGCACCAGCGTTGTGGTGTGTGCCTCCTTTGTTCTTGTCTTGCGTCTATTTTCGCTGGTTCCTTTTCTATGTAGTTGGTGTGCAGCGGTCGCGAGGTCGTCAGCTTCATCGTTGCCGGCGATGCCGCAGTTACCGGGCGACCACTGTGCACGCACGGCACATCCTCTCTGCGCGAGGTGCTCGATGCGCGAGCGAATTTCCCGCACTAGTGGAGTACCGCGGCCGTTAGATTGCAGGCGGCTGAGGGCGGCGCGGGAGTCGCACAGCAGAGCACTCCTGGGCGGCGGAGGGCCGAGGGTGAGCAGCAGGTCCAGCCCGAGCCGGATCCCCATCCACTCCGCCATGGTGGAGGAGCCCAGGAAGGTTGCGTGTTGCTGGCTGTGCAGTCGCAGGGCGGGGATGGTAGCCGCAGCAGCAAGGGAGCAGCTGTCGCGGGCCACTGAGCCGTCGGTGTACACGCGGAGATGGTCCTGCAGCTACTCGTGTATGGCGGCTCTGGCCAGCTGCTGCACAGCACAGAGGGGTGTGCTCCGCTTTCCCGCAATGCCGGCGATCTCTCGCTGTACCTCCGAGGCAGCAGGCCAGGGCGCGCAGGACCCGTAGGGGGGTGGGCCTTGTGTCAATTGCTCATACTCGATCCGCACCGCGCCCACTCGTGAGCGCGGGTGCGAGCGCATACACTGCAGCAGCGAGCCGCCGTCCGGTGCCCGGTGAAGCCGGTCGATGTGATTCAGTGACCTGCGCGCTGCTTGGAGCTCAAGTGGCCACGCTCCTGCCTCGGCCAACGTTGCGGCGCACTGCGAGTTTTTGGGCAGGCCTAGGCACACGCGCAGGGACTTGCGGTGCTGGAGCTCGAGTTTCTTCCAGCACGGCTTGCGCACCGTGACGAGCGGCAGCGCATAGAGCAGCGCGGTCAAGTTCGTACCTGGTTTGTGTATGTCCATTGAAGGAAGAATGAAAAGGAGTGCCAGAGCCTGTTCGCTGTCTAGAGCTAAACCACATTCACCACATTCACTGCATGCCACGTACACATAGTAGTCAAGAGAGGCTCTCTGTGCCGACGAGGGAGCTGCCCTTTACACCTGGCGCCTAGCCGACTGTCCTTCAGGACTCCTACTGTGGGAAATAGTTTTACCACCACCATGCGAGAATGAAGATTGCGAAAAGACCATGTCCGTCCAATCGAAGCACAGATACCCCTCCCGATTTGCAAGGAGCCCTCGCCGAATCGGGAATACCAGAAAGCCTCGAGGGTTTCCTGAGGACCTGCATACATGCGCGCGACGTTGCTTGAAAGGGTTTTAAAAAATTGGTCGTAGTTTAGCTCCGGTTAACCACGGTCGAAAGCGAAAAGCTGCGTCTCCGTGGCTACGTTAGAGGTCAAGCGACAGGTGGTTTCCATAGATAGTCATACTGACGCACACAGTAGTAGGCATTTTTCTTATTCGTTAAACATTTTTCTTTCTTGGAAACGACATTAAAGGCGCTCACACGACACAGCATATATAATATAGCTTAAGTGATATTTACAACTGTATATTGCATGCTGTATGCGGAGAAATGGAACCAAATGCGGTTCGAAACAACGCGCAAATCCGGCAGATAATTTCAGAAAAGCTAATTAAAGAAAATTTTTTTCGCGAATGAATGAAAAACTTTTTATTGATTTTCTTAGGGGGGTGGTAGCGGGGGAGGACGAAGTCTTCATCTTGAAGCTTGGGTCCTCCTTGGCCGTGGGTGGGCCCCTATTCCAGGGCTCCACTGAATCGGGCCACCTCGCTTGCGTGTGCTACTAGGGCCCTTTGGACCCCGAGCTCGCAGCTGGTGAGCCGGCTCTCCCATTGCTCCGCACATGGTGTTTTGTGTTTGTGGAATGCACGATTTCTTTCGCACTCCCACGTGATATGGTATAATGTCGGTCGTGCTCCGCACCACGGGCAGTTGGCGCTATACTGTGTGGGGAACATCTTGTTTAGTATGTATAAGTTAGGAAAGGAGCCGGTTTGCAGTCTACGCTATACTTTGGCCTCCTCCTTGGTTAATGCTTTATGCGGTGGGGGATATTGGATTCTTAGCCCCTTGTATAGGTTTAGTAATTCCGAGTAGCTGTCCCCACAAGCGACCTGAGACTCCTCCGGGGTTAACGACGTTCCTCGTCGGCTGGTCATTCCTCGAGCTAGGATGTCTGCCCCTTCATTGCCCCTGATCCCCACGTAACCTGGTATCCAGATTAAACTTTGTGTTTGTCGTTCCTCGGGGAGCGGGGCTCCACCGAGGATTTTGAGCGCCGTACTGCTAATTCTGCCTCGGATATAGTTCCGGCACACTTCTTGCGAATCTGTTAAAATGTTAAGGGATTTCCCTGTTCTATATCCTTCTCTAGCTGCCAGGGCGACAGCTATCTCCTCTGCCTCCGTTATATCGGACACTTCGGCTGTGAGGCTCGTGATGAGTTCTCCTCGGTTGTTTACGACTACCGCTACGGCGTAGTTTTTGTGTGCTTGGGGGTAGAGGGAGGCGTCTGTATAGACTGTATTGTCTCTGTGCCCCATGTGCCTCTCGTCAAATTCTGCTCTGGCCTGTCTCCTGTTAACATGGAGGTTTGGGTTCATGTTTCGGGGGATAGGTTGTATGCTTATTTTCTTTCTTAGCGGGTCTGGTATTGCGGCCCTACTGTTTTGCGGCTTTTCGATATCCCGACCCAACCTCGTCAGGAGCGCCCTTCCGGTTGTTGTGTTGCTAAGACTTCGTACTTGTGCCTTGAGCTGGCATTCCCTCAGTTCTTCAAAGGTGTTGCTAACTCCAAGTTGCATGAGCTTGTCGTTCGAGGTGTTTCTTGGAAGATGAAGGGCTGTCTTGTACGCCTTCGGGAGTATCGTCTCCGCTTGCTCCTTTTCTGCCTTGATGGTTACGTGGTACGGCAGTGAGTATGTTGACCAGCCTGAGTGTGTCCTCCTCCTTCATGCCGTATCGCTTGTGGGCTACTCTGCTAATCATTCGGCCCACCTGCTCCACTGCTTTGCTTAGCAGGCTGAGGGTGTGGCTGCATTTCCGACTTACTTCCTTACAGGCACATACCGAGGATTCTAATCATCTTTTGCTCCGGGATATTCTGGCCCTCTAGTTTTACTTCGAGTGGGGCATCCGTAGGGTGTCTCTCGGACTTCTCCGTTGAGCATCTGAGTCCCCTTTGTCTTGTATATTCTTCGATGCAGGTGGCAGCCTCTTGTAGTGCCTCTTGCTTCTCTCCCAGTGAGCCTTGGGTGGTCCAGATGGTGATGTCGTCCGCGTACATTGCGTGATTGATCCCTTGGATTCGGCTGAGTTTCTTGGCAAGATTGATCATCGCTATGTTGAAGAGTATTGGCGAGATTACGGAGCCCTGTGGAGTGCCCTTGCTTGGCGTGGAGAAGGTGTCACTCCGTAGGTCTCCTAGGCCTACTGTTGCCGTTCTGTTTGTGAGGAAGCTTCTGACGTAGTCATGAATCTTCTTCCCGCAGTTGGTGGTGTTTAGGCCTTCCATTATAGCGGCGTGGGACACGTTGTCAAAGGCCCCCTTGATATCGACGGCCATGACAACGTTTTCTCCTTGTTTTTGCATTGTTTCCAGTACCTCCTCTTTTAGCTGTAGTAATACGTCTTGGGTTGACAGGTTGGCCCTGAATCCTAACATGGTGTTGGGGTACCATCCTTCATCTTCTAGGTGCGTTTGTATTCATCGGTTAACAATTCTCTCGTACAGCTTGCCTAGGCACGATGTTAGCGAGATTGGTCTAAGATTTTCGATCTGGAGTTTTTTGCCGGGCTTGGGGATCATGACGACGACGGCGTGTTTTCACTCCGCTGGTACCGTCCCTTCTTCCCATTGTTTGTTGAGGTATAGGGTGAGTTGATTGATTGCTTCGTCGCTTAAATCTCGAATCAGCGAGTTGTTGATTTTGTCCGCTCCCGCTGCCGTGTTTTTTGTTGTCGCCCTTATGGCCTCGACGACCTCTGCTCTCGTAATAGGTCTGTCCGTGGTTGGGTTTTCCGCGCCCTGGTAGTCGCCTTGGTAGCCGTCCACCTAGTCCTTCCCATAGCATTTCTCCCGTACCGCTTGGAGCAGTTGTTCTTCTGTGCCTTCATACTGGTGGATCAGTCTTTGGATGGATTTGCTGCTTTCCGCCTTGATTTTGCTTGGGTCCATTAGCGTTTTTAGAATGTGCCACGTTCTAGCTGTGCTGAGGGTGCCATTCAGCGAGGTACTAAACTGTTGCCACCCCTGTCTTGCCAGCTGAGTTGCATATTCCTCTGCTTGCCTGGTGATTTCGGAAATCTTTTGCTTTAGTTTTCTGTTTAGCTTCTGGCGCTTCCACCGCCTGGTTAGGCCTCGTCGTGCCTCCCAGAGTCGGAGGAGTCGCTTGTCCACTTCCGGTGCTTGTTCGGTCCGGTCTACGTCTTTGGTGTAGAGGTCCTCAATTTGTCTAAGTTGTTGGCTCCAGTCTTCTGCCGAAGTTATGTCGCCCTTGAGTTGTTTGCAGAGGGTACGGAAGGCGTCCCAGTCAGGCTCGCCTTGCCAATGTTCCTCTTGATGCTTTCTGCTTCCGTGCTGACCCTGATGATATAGTGGTCGCTACCGATATTTTCTTGCAAGTTCTCCCATTCGACTTGCTTAGCGCCCCTGACAAAGGCTAGGTCGGGACATGTGTCCGCGCTTACACTATTGCCCTGTCTGGTGGGTTGGCTTTCGTCTGTGAGTAGCTCGCAACCTATGTTTTCTGCTGCCGTGCAGATGCCGCGCCACTTTTTGTCTTCGATTCTGCTGCCCCATTGCGGGCTTTTCGCATTAAAATCCCCTGCAATTATCAGGGTGTTTTGCCCTGCAAGCTTCTTTGCTTCCGCAAACAGCCTGATAAGTCACCATTGTTTTTAGGTGGACTATATAGGTTTACTATGTAAATACTTTTGGCTTTCCTTTTCCTTTTTGGAATCACTTCAGTTATGATGTGTTCTAGTTGTGTGTCTTCAATTCCTTTATGAGCTATGGTTGTAATTTTGTTGCTAATGAGAGTGGCTGTTCTGCCATTCTCCTGGCATGAGTATCCTTTTAGAATTGGGGTGCAATTTGTTTCTTGTAGTAGTATTAAATCTGGTGGGGTTATTCGAGTGTAAATGAATTGCTGTAGGAGCCCCTGCTTGCGCCTGTAGCTCCTGCAATTCACTGCCATATCTCTAGTTTTTTTTGTCCTGCCATGTTGTTGTGTTGTTAGTAGCTCCCTGGGGTTCTGTTCTAAACCTGCGCTCGTTATAGAGGCGGTCCCTAGCGTCATTTACTCTTTGTGTGTTTTGATTCTTTACGTAGTTGCGGAAGCTCTGATCTTGCAGGGCTATCTTTTGATTTAATTGTTGCATCGGCTGCTGCATTTGTTGCTGCACTTGCTGCGTGAATGTCTTTAGATCGTCTATTGTGGAGTTTCCTCCTTCGTTAGGTTGTGGACTTTCTACGTCCTGTTGCGGGGGTGAGGGTGCTCTAACAGGCGAGAAGCCCGCCTTTCGCATCTCCTGCATCTCTGCTATCAAGTCACTTATTTGTTTTCTAAGCTGTCTGTTTTCCTCTGGGGTTTGCTCCTGCTCCTTTCTAAGATTACTGAGTTCGGCAAGAAGCCTCGCATTTCCTGCTGGTATGTTTGTGTTGTTGTAGTTGTTGTTGTGCGGAGCAAAAAGCGTTTTGGGAGGGCCGGCTCCCCAGCTCACCTTGACTCCGTTGCTTTTCTTCTGTTGCTGTCTCTGCTTCGCTCCGGGCTGCTGGCCGCCCAGGGGAGGGTAGGACTCGTCCCGGCTCCGGCCCTGGCTCTGGCTGCGTCCTCGACTGCGACTCCTGGACTCGCTCCGGTAGTCGCTCCGCTCTTGTCCCTCGTTTCGCAACCAGCGCGGCCTCCGTGCCCCGCCTCGGCTCCGGCTGCGGCCCCGTCGCTGCTGGCTCTGAGGTCCCCATCGTAGTTTGTTGGTCGGCTTCAGCCGCTGCGTACAGTCCTTCGCGCCCGCCACGTGGGAGCCCCCGCATAGCAGGCACTTGGGTATGCACTGGTGCTGTTCGTCCGGGTCCTTCTGGCTGCATTGTCTGCACGCCTTGGCTCCCGGGTTCGGGCAAACGTCCGATCGATGGCCTTGTTGGCAGCAGACGTAGCAGACTTGCGCGTCGGCTGGTAGGGGTAGCACCACATCTCTCCCCCGTAGTATAAAACTTGCTTGGGGAGGATGTAGCCTTCGAAGGTAATGACGGCTGTGCTTGACCACCCAGCATTCTTGCCGCCAGGATCTTCACCCCTTGTGTGCGAGTCCTCAGGTTTGCCTTTAGTTCTTCGGCCGGGGTCCCCGGGTTCACGCCGTGGATGACCCCGCGCAGCGTTCCCTCCGGCGCCGCCACGTGTGCGTTGACTTCGTAGGTGCTCCCTCCAAATCTCAATTGCGTGATGCGCCGGATTTGTTGAGCCGCTTCTTCGTTACCTGTACTGATGATGATTATGTTTGAGCCGGTGCGCAGCCGAATGATAAGATCCTCCGTCTTGCATCCGTGTCCGGTAGCCGTGACTACCGCCCGCGCTACTTGGTGCGTTTGCAGATCTTTCACTGCCAGTCCTTTTGGCCGAAGAACTATTTTTATATCGTCCTTGGGGAGCGGAGGCAGTCTCCTCCTCGGCGCTCCTCCCCTCTCTCCTTGCTTAGGCGCAGCTGATGTGCCATCTGTGCTATTCGTCGCGCCTAGGGAATTTTCGTTCGCTAGCGCTTCTCCCGCCAAAACTTGGAAGCCACGTTGGCGTTTCTTCTGGCGCTTGGACATGGCAATTTCCCAGTCCGCTTCCGAAAAACTACTGCTTGCCTGTAGCGTGGTCGTCGCTGGGGTGCTGCTTCCTAGGGCTTGAAAGGCTGGCGCTTATCCGTGGGCGAGGGTCCCCCCGAAAGCGTCTTGAGAATCTTCATCCATGATTTCTTGGGCTTCCGCCATAAAACTCGTCCGATCTTTTAGTGGTGCACGTTCTACGTTGGGATTCATCGCGTGGGTCATCACTCCGTCGCCTCTACCGCTGGCCGAGGCCGGGAGGGCCGCGGAGCCCCGCTACTGTGTTAGGCCTAATAGGCCTAGCTTCGCTTGGCCACGTGGAAAATCTTCGAAGTCGTATAAATCCAAAAATATTGGACCCACCGGCTTGAAAGAGGTGTCCTCGTGGTCCGCTTCGCTTTTGGCGTCGCCTCCCACCAAAATTTTGGCATTCCAGTCGAGTTAACCGGGTCAAAAGTCCCGAAAACTGCAGAGCGCATGTGAAATGCGTCCGCTCTCCTCGGCGGCTGCTTTTTTTGGCGAAAAGAAATGGCGCAATGTGAGACAGGCGTGGTTTGAAGGCGCGGTTTGGGTGTCTACCAAGATATGTGAGACAGGCGTAATTAATTTCTTTTCCTTAAAACCGACTTTATTTCATTTTTGTGCACACGGACGCTAAGGCTCCCGTGTGCTGTGCGATTTCAAAGCACGTTGTAGATCCCCAGGAGGTCGAAATTATTCCGATGTACTCCACAACGCACCTCTTTCTTCCTTTCTTTTTTTCCGCTCTCCTTTATCCCTTCCCTTACGTCCCGGTTCATGTGTCGGCCGATATGTGAGACAGATATGGAGCCATTTCCTTTCCCCAAAAACCAATTTTTATTTTTAATTTTGTTTTCCTTTCCTTACGTGTATGGTTCCGTTTTCCACCGAGATATTTGAGACAGGGGTCATTTCCTTGTTTGACGTCAAGCTACATTCAAGGTGAAACTTGCGGCCGCGCTGATGGCTAGAAAATCTGGCGCAGTGAAGCTTTTCGCTTCAAAACCTTAATCTCCCAGTCTACTTTTGTGGTCGAGCGACTGGCGGTTTTCATAGTCATACAGGCACCCACACACCGTAGTAGACATTTTTGTTGCGAAAGCAACACTACGCCAGACAGCCAGCCAGCTCGGCTCGTCGCGTGGTCGCACTTCAGCTGTATGCCGTATGCCGTGGCCGCCGTTTCCTAACAACGCCGCACCCGCGCTCCAACAGATGGCGCCGCCATCGATGCCGCTGCCGTCGCCGCTTACTCCACCAGATGTGCTCTGCTGGGGTAGAGGGAGAGGAGGTGTCACCTTGCGAGGGATATATATATATATATATTTGCACTCCCTCCGGGATCGGCCTGGGGCATATTAGCGCGGCGCATATTTTCTTTCACTCTTTTCTCTCCTATCCTTTACCCCTCCTACATTCAGCACGCGGCAGCGAGCGAGGCTCGGCTTGAGCCAGTAGGCAGGCCCGTGCTCCTTCCTTCTCCTTCTTCCTCTCAGCAACATCAGTCAGTGTAGTCGTTATGGAGAGCCCGGAAGAGACGCAGCAACGACAGAACGAAGCGAGGCAGAGACATTGCGTTCAAGAGACGCCGGAACGTGCCGCATGACTCGAAAAGTGTCGTAACGAAGATGCGGCTAGAGGAAGTCGTGCCACGTCCCGGAGTTACTCTTCAACTGCGGAAGAGACCGGTTTGAGTTCTCTAGAGCGTCGAAATGAGACGCCGCGTAGACGACGTGCCGAGGAAACGAAGCTATAGCAGTTCAACTAGGGTTAACCACAGCTAAACCACAGTCAATTTTTTTATTTGTTAAACATCCTGCTATCTTCGAAACGACATTAACTGCGCGACCGTAACAGCTACCGCAAGGGTAGGAGCAGTAACTGAAACTAGACCTGCAATGGTCTTGGGCACGGCCTTTAAAGCGAAAGTTCCAAGCGCTTTGGGGACAGTGCTTAACGTGCAGTTAACCACCTGTGAGACTGCACTCGCAACCACGCTGCTAGATGCAGCGGCTGCACCAGCAACGATAGCGTTGCTTAGCGCGGTGCTCGTCACGTTGGTAGCCACGTGTACAACCTTATTACACCATCTCCGCTCTCCACGGTTGGCGTCGCATCGATCACACCTAGCATTCCACTGAATGCATCTTAGTGCAGCGATGTTTTATAGAGAACCCTCTTTAATGACCTGCGCATGCGATGCCGGCAGACGCTTTGCCGTTTGAAAGAAGGTCAATGTGAAAGGTCCAAAGTTGAGGTCAGGTCAGAGGTCAAAGGTCAATGTCGAGACTGCTTGTGCAACAGCCGCTGGTGTCGCTGCTGTAGCACGTCCCGACTACGCCCTACGGCGCCGCGCGTGAATGCGCATGCGCGGCAACCGGAGAAGGGCAGCAGGTGCGCTGCGCATGACGTCGGAGCTCGACCGCCGCCGCGGCCGCATGTGGGGTCGTGCGGTAAAACTGCGTGTGTGCGGCGGTGTATATAAAAGCTGAGGTGATAAGACTCGGTGCATCACAATCACTTCGTATGGGTGACGAAAAGGAGACTCAAGCCACCGCTATACGGCGGTATCAATAGGTGATCGGTTCTTCGGATACAGAATTCGTCGCCTGGCACCTGGCCCCTCTGCAGAGAAAGAATGAACATCAGAAAGCTAAACGAGCGGCGGAGCCGCCTGAGCAAAGAGAAGGTCTTGCCAAGCGGAGACGCCAAGAGGCGGAGCGCAACAAGCGGCGCATAGCAGCTCGCATGGTTCCTTCGCAAGAAAATCAATATGAAGAAATGGCAAAAATATCAACTGAGGATGAGGATATAAAGGCTCGTAATACAACTGACCATGCGATTAGACCAGGGGGAACTGTAACTCTGGCTACGTATATTCTGGCATAGCTGAGCTAAGCCACTGTCAATTTTATTAGAGCGAACGCTTTATTACGCCAGCCAGCGAGCCATTTCGGCTCGTCGTGCCCTGTGCCGTATGTAGGCAGCTGTATGGAGTACGCCGTATACCGTGGCCCACGAACGACCTTGAGTCGCCATTGCCTAGCAACGCCGCAGCCGCGCTCCAGCACATGGCGCCGAACGCGCCGCACAACTCGAGAAGCGTCGTAACGACGATGCGGCTAGAAGTCGTGCCACGTCCCGGAGTAACTCTTCAACTGCGGGAGTGACTGGTTTGAGTTCTCTAGAGCGTCCGAATGACACGCTGCGTAGAAGAGGTGCCGAGGAAACGAAGCTTTCGCAATTCAAGTAGGGTTAACCAGAGCTAAACCGCAGCCAAATTTTTATTTGTTTTTAAGTCAGTTTCTTTTATGCAGTTACCGCTTATTTTTAAGGGTAACGGTACTCGCAGCTAACGTGGTGTCAAAACATGTCCCTTCTGTGCTCGTTAACAACCGCTAGTTTGGACCCATTGACAACTTCCATGAGCGTTCCATTGTGATTAATTTAACGCACAACGTTGGGCAAAAGAGTCACCCAAATCTAGGCATTGCACTTTAGAATCCTTTAAGGGAAACTGCTTCTTGAAGAATAATGACGCTGCGCTCAAACTGAACTATCAGGATGTTAGTTTATAGCAGACTCCTGCGCCGAGTTGCTCCCGGATGCATCCTTTTGGATGCAGAAATCAATACTTTTTCTCTTGTGAAAGCATTGCTAGAAAAATGAAAATTAGTTTTTGAGGAAAGTAATGGTGTCCTCGGCTGAGCCGCGCTGCCTCCGTGCCGCTGCTTAGGAAGTGACGTCAAATACCACACGAGTGGCACATCCACTTGCACCTCAGCCGAACATGCAAAACATTCTCAGAGTGCCGTTGCTCTTTCTGCCCTCGGTTCACTGTGGCCTCTGAGACTTTCACAGATCTCAGAGGTCATTTTTACGAGCGGCCGACGCCAACGACTGCAGTCAGAAATTTGTACAGCTAGACAACCTCTTCAGTAACAGCGCGCAGCACCGGCGTTCATGGGCAATGCAGGAACCACGACCATGCTCATGAAATACTGCGACTGTGCTTGTGCAGGTTTTTCAGACACACCACGGCGTTATGCTCGCTGGTTTTGATGCATGCGCTTTAGAGCAGCTAGAGTGACTTCCGAAAATATCTGCCGACGATTCTCAATCCAATCTCAGCTCCCCACATTGTCACTGTAATGATATATCTTTTAACCTATTCTCACGTTGGCAAAAAGTATGATGTCATAAAGTGCAGGCGTGCCAGTTGAACCGCATTTGCCGTTCGCCGTACTAAAAATATTGACGAACCTTTAATTTTTTCAAACAGTCAAGGCACAGCGCTCGCCGGCCGGTGGCTGCATGATTGCAGCGCGAATGCATTGCCGCCGCTACAATATTCAACATTTCTATAAAATATGCCAACTTGTGATGCTTCGCGTTTTTCCTCTTCGTCGATGCTTCCTATCGACCACTGTGTAGTGATATTGTCTGCGCCAACAGCATCGTCTGACCGCGACGTCTGCTAGCGCGAGCTGCACGACGGGATTGCACCGCGCTCCACCGTCGGTCTCCACGGTGGTGCGCACTCGTGTCGTGCTCGTCCCAGCCGAACGTAAGGCACTGCACGAGTGGCATCCAGTCGAACGTCTAGCACCACACGAGTGCGCGAAAAACTCCACGAGTGCCGTCAGCCGTAGACACCATAAGTTTCGCAGTAACTATCACCTTCGGTGGACGCCTCAACTACGCCGTGAAGGAAGGGATAAAGGAGGGAGTGAGGTACGAAAGGAACAGGTGCCGGCTCCGGAATAATGTCGACCACCTGGGGATATTGGCGTGCACTGACATTGCACAGCACACGCGCACCTTTTTCGTTCCCCGGCCATTGAAATGTGGCCAGGCTCACAGAGGATACCCGCCGCGGTGGCTCGGTGGTTAGAGCGCTCGGCTACTGATCCGCTGTACACGGGTTCGAACCCGACCACGTACGGCGGCTGCGTTTCGATGGAGGCGAAACAAAAAGGCACCCCTGTGCTGTGCGATGTCAGTTCCCGTTAAATATCCCCAGTGGGTCGAAATTATTACCCGCCGCGGTAGGTCGGTGGTTAGAACGGTCGGCTACTGATCCGGAGTACCCGGGTTCGAGCTCGACCGTGGCGGCCGCGTTTCGATGGAGGCGAAATGCTAAGGCGCCCATGTGCTGTGCGATGTCAGCGCACGTTAAAGATCCCCAAAATGAATGGACGGAGCTGGCTTAGCGGCGCTTGTAGTCGGGCAGGGCAATACAGTCATCACCGCATCGATCGACACTCAAGACATCGAAATCGCAGAAGTTGCAGCAGCGCTAGCCTGTAGAGGAACTCGCGTAAGAGAGATAATCACGGACAGCAGAACAGTACTACGCAACTACAGCAAAGCCCGCATCTCTAAGGAGGCAGAACGCATCCTGAAAGATCTGGATAGGGAGATAACCGCGACATTAATATGGGCACCGGCCCATCAAAACGTCAGAAGGAACGAAGCAGCGCACATCCTTGCCCGAGGAACTTCACTCTGGGCAACGATGGAGCGACAGGATGCAAAAACCTGAGGAGCACCGGTCACATGCCAAGAAATCACTGAAAGCTACAGACTCAACTGAAGGAGATTACCAACCCCAGACAAATCGCTCTCACGAAAGGAAGCAACGCCCTGGAAGAAGATAGAAACGAACGCCTGCTTTTCGCCAAAAATCTTAGGTATATACAATCAGCACAAGGTAGAGGACAGGGTATGTAAATACTGTGGAGGTTAAGGTGCTTTGTCACACATAACTATAGAATGTGGTAGCTCCCCAGGGGCTGCGGAGTTCATTCATGAAACAGCCTACGACTATTTGCTGGGAAACGAGGATCCCGATACGCAGAAAAAAACTCATCAGCCTGGCGGCCGAGGCTTAAGCCTAAGCCGAGGGCCCGGGAGTTGGGCTACCGGGCCCTCGGCTTAGGCTTAGACCTACGAGGGAGCAATCTGCCACTCTTTGGCTAAATAAAGTTGATTGACTGAGTGACTGATCCGCAGGTGGTTGAAATTATTTCGGAGCCCTCCACGACGGCAAATCTTCCTTCTTCTCTTAGTCCCTCCTTTATCCCTTCCCTTACGGCACGGCCGCTGTTCAGGTGTCGGCTGGTATGTGAGACAGTTACTGCACAATTTCGTTTCCCTCAAAACAAATGTTTATTCCGGAGCCCTTCAATATGGCGCCATCTTTCTTTCTGTCTTCTCTCAGTCCCTGCTTTATCCCTTTCCGTACGGCACAGTTCAGTTGTCCGCCGAGATCTGAGCCAGATACTGCGCCATTTCCTGTCCCCAAGAAATTTTTTCACAGATGAGACCCGCCGCGGTGGCTCAGTGGTTAGGGCGCTCGGCTACTGATCCGGAGTTACCGGGTTTGAACCCCACCGCGACGGCTGCGTTTTTATGGAGACAAAACGCTAAGGCGCCCGTGGGCTGTGCGATGTCAGTGCACGTTAAAGATCCCCAGGAGGTCTAAATTATTCCGGGGCCCTCCACTACGGCATCTCTCTCTTCCTTTCTTCTTTCACTCCCTCCTTTATCCCTTCCCTTACGGCGCGGTTCATGTGTTCAATGATATATGAGACAGATACTGCGCCATTTATTTTCCCCTCAAAAAAACAATTATTATTATTCACAGATGAGACACTACTTCGGTAGCCTCACGTCCCCTGAGAGGGAAGTTTACTTTATGATGCGCATTATAATCATGCCAAGCAAATTTTGATCGTTCTTATATTTCCTTGATCCGACAAAGCGTCAACTCGGCTATGTTGATAACTCGCTTCACCTTATCCAATTCATGATAATGAACTTATCTTAGGAACTTAACCGTTCGTTAAAATTGTCCCAGGTCACGGTCATACTTGACAGCCCGTCCGCGACGCCGAAAAGGCCGCGGCTATCAGGAATAGGCACCCTTGGGCGGTGCACGCGAAGCGAAGCACACACCAGCAGCTCTTTGTTCATTTGCTGATTTATAGTTACTCTGATCTAGTACAACACCGTAGCATGCTGTGTATCTGTTAAACATACAAGTATAATAAAGACGCATAAATTCATAACATTTGAAGAAATTCTAGTGCGGTAGCAATATTTGAAAATTAGTTCTTGAAAAATAGTCTTTGAGGAAATAAAATGTTCCCTCTGTCTTACATCTCGGCGGACACCTGAATCATGCCGTAAGAGAAGGGATAAAGGAGGGAATGAATGACAGGAAGAAAGGGGTGCCGAGAACGAGGGCTTCGGAATAATTTCGACCACATGGGGATGTTTAAAGGAGCTCAGAAAGAGGCTCCGAATAACTTGTTGTATGCCTAGGATGTTAAAGATGCCGCTTCACAAATATCCTCCAGCAAGATTTTAAAGCGAAAGCATTACTGGTAGCTAACGCGATTTCGCTGTGCCGGGGCACCGAGGAGGCCAGCGCGCATCTTGTGAATGCACGCTTTCCGATGCAAAAGTCTCCGCGCTTTCGATACTCCTGACCTCACAGAGCTAGGCCATCAGTAATTTTTTATTCGTCTTGTAGAAGCTGAGTTATCTGTACTGAAAATTTGAATTTACGCGGCTCCGCGCCTTTCTTTTTCCTCTCGTCACTTTTTGCGCACTGAAATGTCCGCACTGCACCGCCGGCCTTGAACCCGCGGCGGTTGCGTTTCGATGGACACAAAACGCAAAGGCGCCCGTGTGCTTTGCGATGTCAGATCCCAGGCGGTCAAAATAATTTCGGAGCCCTCCACAATGGCACCTCTTCCTTTCTTCTCTAAGTGCCACCTTTATCCCTTCCCTTACGGCGCGGTTCAGGTGTCCGCCGATATGTCGGACAAATACTGCGCCATTTCCTTCACCAAACAATGAACCAATCCTTTTCACTCGGTCCGTCCGCCAGCTGACGACGCGCGCGGGAGGATGGAGGGGGGCGGTGAGGGCGGGCGGAACTTCCGGCCGTGGCCATGGTATAGGTGCATGACTTCAGAAAGAGACGCCACGACGAACCAATGACATCCCTCTTATGCTCACGTAACGAGCGTTGCATGACGTGTTGCGCGTGGATTCGGGTGATAGACCGGTACCGCTTGTCAGCGCTAGGCATGGAAGCTTGAATCCTTAACTATATATTGTAAATGAGTGAGATCCTGTCCTTTTGAGGTCCTGTACGAGGCATGAACGCGCTGTGGCCTGTACTCAACATAATGCAAGCACATGATAGAAAATGATATGCACACCCTTTTAAGGGACCCTCTAACGTGCACTGAGAACGCACAGCCCGCAGGTGCTTTTTGAGTTTCGCCTCCATCAAAACGCGGCCGCCGCGACCGGGTTTGAAGTAGTGATGGGGAGGTCAAGTTCACGTTTAACAATTTTGCGAAGGATGACCTCAAGGGCGTCCTCCTCTTGTTTCTGTAGGTGGAGATAAGGAGTCGAATAGAGAATTCGACTAGTTACGAAGGCGTTTGCCAGCCGCAAGGCATCCTTACTTCATAACCCTCCGCGTTTGTTGGAAACCCGGCGGACCATGCGGCCCACCTGGTCCCCCACCTTACGGAGTCTGGCCAATGTAGTGTCTGGCCGCCTGTGTTTTTGGATGTAGAGTCCGAGTACCCGTATCTCATCACTTTCGCGTATGGGACCACTCTCGAGAGAAAGAGATATTTTAGTTGTGCACTTCTGTGAGGGGCGGAGGTGCACAAATTCCGATTTTTGAGGGGAACATTGAAGATCGCAGTGGTGGGCGTAGCGGTCTACTATCGTCGCCGCTGTTTGCAGGCTGGTTTCAATGTCTCTTGTGCTGCCCTGTGTGGCCCACAGAGTGATGTCATCGGCGTACAGGGCGTGCTGCACGCCAGCGACACCACCCATCTGGGCCGGCAGGTGCATCATGGCCAGATTGAAGAGCAGCGGGGAAAGTACCGCGCCTTGAGGTGTTCCCCGCGTCCCGAGTAGGTAAGGACCATGCTCTCTATCTTGAATTCGAATGAACACAGTTAACGGCCTCACTTTCAGAGCCCGCAGTGCAACACAAGCAGAAGAGGTCGCGTTTGCTCTCGCGGCCTCACATTCAAATTCAAAATACCTAATCACCGACTCGCGAGGGGCCTGTCGGAACGTCGAACAAGGCTGCACTCTCTTCCTAGCCTATCGAATATACCAAAATTGCATACGGGATACGGACCCCGCACACCGTTACCTCATATGGGCCCCTGCTCATCAGGGGTTGGCTGGAAACGAGGCAGCAGACGCAGCCGCCCGCGCGCTCTCTCACCGGGCTGTTTTCTCCTCCCCATCCGATCAGGAACCCGATTTTAATCCGGTCTATACATTCAAAGATATTACAACATATTATCAAAATTGTCATCGCCTTTACCCTAGTCCATGTAAAGGCCTGAAGAAGGCGGATGAGCGGCTCCTTCTCCGCCTTCTCACCAATACATTGCTGTGCCCGGCAGCCCTAAAACATTTCGACCCCTCCTTTAGCGGCAACTGCCCGCACTGTAACGCGGTGTCTTCGGACACCTATCACATGGTGTGGGCCTGCCCCTCCAACCCGGCCATTCCCCCCATCCCCAACCCAACCCGGGAGGACTGGGAGGCCACCCTGCTCGTCTGCCACGACTTACAGGCCCAACAAGCCTTAGTCGGGCGCGCCCGGGTGGCGGCTACCGCCACTGGGGTCCCAAACTAAAGACCTCCACCTAGTATTTGTAAGGATCGGTCCCTTACGGGCTGATCCAAACACCTCCTGTCCATTCTTAATAAATGTTTTCACCACCACCCACCCGGTTCTATGCCGGCAACTCTGGTTCTGTAGGCGGGCGCTCTAACCACAAGCCACCGTGGCGGATGCACTATTAGGCGCATCTTCTGATTTCGATCATATGTACCCCTAACCCGCCGCGGTGGATCAGTGGTTAGCGCGCTCAGCTACTGATCCCGAGTTCCCGGGTTCGAACCCGACCGCGGCGGTTGCGTTTTTATGGAGGCAAAACGCTGAGGCGCCCGTGTGCTGTGCGATGTTAGTGCACGTTAAAGATCCCCAGGTGGTCGAAATTATTCCGGAGCCCTCCACTACGGCACCTCTTTCTTCGTTTCTTCTTTCACTCCATCCTTTATCCCTACCCTTACGGCGCGGTTCAGGTGTCCACGATTTATGAGAGAGTTACTGCGTCATTTCATTTCCCCAAAAATCAATTTTTATTGCTACTTGTACCCTTTTTGTCAAAAGTAACCGGGCACAGGTGAGTTGCTTCTTAGGGGTGCAGGAAAGCACTTACGGCAGCGCTTAAGCTGTGCATCTGTGCAAAGTAAAAAGAGCCCTTGTTCTCACGTTTTGACACCTTTCGATCTTTCGATAATAATAATAATTTTTTTTTTATTATTATTATTATTATTAATATTATTATTATTATTATTATTATTATTATTATTATTATTATTATTATTATTATTATTATTATTATTATTATTATTATTATTATTATTATTATTATTATTATTATTATTATTATTATTATTAAAGTAGTAATAATAATAATAATAATAATAATAATAATAATAATTTGCTTTTTGAGGAAATGAGATTGCGCAGTATCTGTCTCATATATCGGCGGACGCCTGAACCGGGCCGTAAGGGAAGGGATAAAGGAGGTATATAATAATAATAATTGGTTTTGGGGGGAAAGGAAATGGCGCAGTATCTGTCTCATATATCGTTGGATACCTGAACCGCGCCGTAAAGGAAGGGTAAAGGAGGGAGTGAAAGAAGACAGGAAGAGAGAGGTGCCGTAGTGGAGGGCTCCAGAATAATTTCGACCACCTGGGGATCTTTAACGTGCACTGGTGGTGGTGAAAACATTTATTACGGATGAATAGGAGGTATGTTTGGATCAGCCCGTAAGGGACCGATCCGTACAAGCACTAGGTGGAGGTCCCTAGTATAGGACCCCAGTGGCGGTTGCCGCCGCCCGGGCGCGCCCGACTAAGGCTTGTTGGGCCTGCAAGTCGTGGCAGCCGAGCAGGGTCGCCTCCCAGTCCTCCCGGGTTGGGTTGGGGATGGGGGGAATAGCGGGGTTGGAGGGGCAGGCCCAAACCATGTGATAGGTGTCAGAGGACACTGCACTACAGTGTGGGCAGCTGCCACTAAAGGAGGGGTCAAAATGTTTTAGCGCTGCCGGGCACAGCAATGTATTTGTGAGAAGGCGGAGAAGGAGCCGCTCATCCGCCTTCTTCAGGCCTTTACATGGACTAGGGTAAAGGCGATGACAATTTTGATAATATGTTGTAATATCTTTGAATGTATAGACCGGATTAAAATCGGGTTCCTGATCGGATGGGGAGGAGAAAACAGCCCGGTGAGAGAGCGCGCGGGCGGCTGCGTCTGCTGCCTCGTTTCCTGCCAACCCCTGATGAGCAGGGGCCCATATGAGGTAACGGTGTGCGGGGTCCGTATCCCGTATGCAATTTTGGTATATTCGATAGGCTAGGAAGGGAGTGCAGCCTTGTTCGACGTTCCGACAGGCCCCTCGCGAGTCGGTGATTATGTATTTTGAATTGGAATGTGAGGCCGCGAGAGCAATCGCGACCTCTTCTGCTTGTGTTACACTGCGGGCTCTGAAAGATAGGCCGTTAACTGTGTTGCTGTTGTGAACTACCGCGGCCGTGTACCATCCCCCGTGGTGAGGGCCGGAGGCGTCCACGTAGTAGACACCTGTTTTGTTGCCATAATATCGGGCTAGCGCTTCCGCTCGTGCCAGGCGCCGACCATTATGGTCTTCGTGTGACATGTTTGCTGGAAGAGGCCGCACGTGGAGGGCACGTCTCCACAGTTCCGGGATGCGAAACCTGTCTTCCATTGGAGGGGTGTGTTGGATATGGAATCGAGCAAGAAGGCGGCGACCCGACTTCGTTAGCGACAGGCGCGTGTACTGGTTTGTAAGGTGCGCCTCCCGGAGCTCCCGGAAAGTGTTCACCACCCCAAGAGCCATAAGCCGGCTGTTTGAAGTAGTGATGGGGAGGTCAAGGGCACGTTTAACAATTTTGCGAAGGATGACCTCAAGGGCGTCCTCCTCTTGTTTCCGTAGGTGGAGATAAGGAGTCGAATAGAGAATTCGACTAGTTACGAAGGCGTTTGCCAGCCGCAAGGCATCCTTACTTCGTAACCCTCCGCGTTTGTTGGAAACCCGGCGGACCATGCGGCCCACCTGGTCCCCCACCTTACGGAGTTTGGCCAATGCAGTGTCTGGCCGCCTGCGTTTTTGGATGTAGAGTCCGAGTACCCGTATCTCATCACTTTCGCGTATGGGACCACTCTCGAGGGAAAGAGATATTTTAGTTGTGCACTTCTGTGAGGGGCGGAGGTGCACAAATTCCGATTTTTGAGGGGAACATTGAAGACCGCAGCGGCGGGCGTAGCGGTCTACTATCGTCGCCGCTGTTTGCAGGCTGGTTTCAATGTCTCCTGTGCTGCCCTTTGTGGCCCACAGAGTGATGTCATCGGCGTACAGGGCGTGCTGCACGCCGGCGACACCACTCAGCTGGGCCGGCAGGTGCATCATGGCCAGATTAAAGAGCAGCGGGGAAAGTACCGCGCCTTGAGGGGTTCCCCGCGTGCCGAGTAGGTAAGGACCATGGTCTCTATCTTGAATTCGAATGTAGGATTGACGATCCAATAAAAATTGGGTAATGTATTGGAATGTGTTGAGGCCACAGTCGGTGTGACTTAGGTTAGTGAGTATGATCTCATGTGTTACATTGTCAAATGCCCCTTTAAGATCCAGGGCGAGTACTACCCGGTCATTATGGGGGCATTCGAGGGGGTCAAGGACTTCCCGATTGAGTTGCAGGAGGACATCCTGTGCGGATCTGTGTGGGCGGAATCCGAACATGGTGCTCGCAAAGACTTGTTTGTGTTCAAGATATGTAGATAACCGATCCCGCACCATCGTCTCCATTAGTTTGCCCACACATGAGGTGAGAGAGATGGGGCGGAGGTTATCTGTGTCAATTGGTTTGCCAGCTTTAGGAATAAAAGTCACCAAAGCCGTTTTCCATTCGATTGGCAGGGGGGTGTCCCCGCGCCAAATCGCATTGACGTATTCCAGGAGGGACTGGTATGCCAAGTCGGGCAGGTTCGTCAAAAGCTTGACGGTGACCTTATCCCGTCCTGGCGCAGTGCCCCGTTTCATTTTGGCGAGAGCCGCCCGCAGATCATGGAGCTGGAAAGGTTGATCCAGCTCCGTGTTCTCTCTGCCTGCATAAGAGTACGCAGATCCACGGGGGTCTTGGGCTGTACACAGATACTGGTCCCGAAGTTTCTGTGCCAGTTGAGTCGTGTTGCCAGGAAAATGGTGCATGGCTCGCTGCAAATGTTTTTGTGTTTCGGTTCGTGTTTGGGTTGGGTCGAGTAGGGCTCGAAAGTGACGCCAAGTGTTTCGGCTGGACATTTGTCGCGCGGCCGTGTTGCATCTATCTACCCAGTTGGAGTCGGCGAGTTGGGCCGCGTACTCTGCCGCTTTCTGGGTAAGCTCGGCAATTCGAGCTTTAAGCTTTCTGTTGTGTTTCTGGCGTCGCCAACGGCGGACGAGGCTGCGACGGGCTTCCCAGAGGTGTAGAAGGTGGTTATCCACGTCCGTGACCGCCTCTGAGAGCTGGATGTGTGTTTCATGCGAGGAAAGGTGTGCCAGCAGCTGTTGGGACCATGCTGTGTAGCCTTGCGCGGAAATGGGTGTATTATCAAGTGAGTTAAAATTTTGCCTGAATTTCGTCCAATCTGGGATATGGGCTTGTGTTCTGGGACGCTTGAGGGGGCGTGTGCGTAGTGTAGTGTTAATGATGCAGTGGTCGCTACCGAGGGTCTCCTCGGTGTTGAGCCAGTCTGCGTGTTGTATGTTGCGAGTGAAGGTTAAGTCCGGACACGTATCCCGTGTCACGGAATTTCCTAGCCGGGTTGGGTGGACAGGGTCCGTGTGGAGGGTGAGTCCCAACGTGGACGCAAGCTCGGCCAGCTTACGCCCGCGTGACTCCTCCTTGCGATATCCCCATTGCTGACTGGGAGCGTTAAAGTCGCCCACAATAAGCAGGGGATCGCGGCCCGCTACTCTTAGCGCGCGGCTAAAGAGGTCCGCAAAAGTCACTCGCTTTAGTTTGGGAGAGCAGTACACGTTGAGTATATGCAACGGTGGGTCCCTGCGGCGGACTGGTAGGAGGGTCACCATTACATAAGAGTACTCTAGTGGGAGGTCGAGATCCACTAGATTTGCTGTGTAGTCTTTGTGGACAAGAAGACAAGACGCGGGATCCTGTTGGAACGTCGTGTAATTTGAAATTGTGGCGCCCAGCCCTGGCTCTTGGAGGGCAACCACGGCTGGTAAGAACTCGAAATTTTCAAGGTAGAGGCGGAAATTGGCCCGCTTAGTGCGGTCCTTAAAGCCTCTACAGTTCCACTGTGTTATTGAAGTTGACATGGCTGAATTGGAGATGGCGGAATTCCTTTGATTAAAGTGTCTCGCCATTATTTAAAATTCTTGGGGGGGAGGAGGAGAGATTGGCTGCCTCAGAGCCAGCTACTTGCGCCATCAAGGGGGTGATGACGGAAGGAGCGGGGCAGTTGTCCTCATTGTCCGAATCAGTAATCAGACGGGTGAATTTTGAAGGGCGGGATACGTCCCTAATGGGTCCCGTCCGACGGAGGAGGCGGGGGTTGTCCGAGATGTGTTTTGAGACCACCGCGGGGACGGCAGATTTGACCTTTGTCAAGATCTGGTCCATGGCTGTCTCGATCATATATCGCAATTTAGAGGTTAAGCGCTCCTCCATCGCAGAGATGGCTGTCACGAGGGCAGGCGAGATCTCCGCGTCGCTCTCCATTGCGTCCGAGTTCTGCGGGCTCGGTGTGGCAGACGCCAATTTTGATTCTAAATTTTGAATTTTGTTCAGCAAAAGCTCATTCTGTGCCCGGAGCACGTCTATCTGTTTTTTGTATTCCGCGTCGAGTGCGGAGACGGTTACGGGGGAGGGTGAGGGATGGGAGGAAGAGGAGGCGATCTCAGCCCAGCTGCTCACCTGTTTGTGGTGTTGAGGCGCTGATGCCCGGGCGTCGGCAGCGCCAATTGTCTTGAGGGCCGGGAAGTGGCCAGTGTCTCTGCCGCTGGGCGGTGGAGGCGCCGTCTTCTTCCCGGGCGCTGGTTTCACCGACGGTGAAGAAGGTGACGATGTCTTGTGGTTGGTGCCGTGAGCACCACGCGGCGTTCCGCCACCGGCACCTGGTTTTGAATGACTTGGCTGCTTGCCAGGTCGCTGGTTTTTTGGCACCTCTGGGCGCTTAGCCTTGGGGCCATGCACCTTGAGCTGCCGGAATTTTCCCGTGCAGTCGCGGGAGTTGATAGAGTGGGCTTGCCCACAGACTGCACAGGACAGACTGCATTCATGCTGCGCCTTGACTCCGTCGACGGTCGGCGCCGTATGGCCACACAGGCCGCACTTTTCATCCGGGCAGGGGCAGGTGTCTGCTCGGTGGCCCACAGTGCCGCACCGCACGCAGGCCGGAATGGTTCTCTTGTACGGACGCACAAGGGTCACCTCAGAGTTGTAATGCACATATCGCGGCACCACTTTTCCCACGAAGGTGAGCGACGCGACGTCGGATTTGCCAAGCTTGCGGATATCGGCAAGCTCTCCAGCACGCCACTGGATCTTGTTTTGGAGGGACTCACTGGTCTCGTGCTTGGCCACGGTGATGACGCCGCGGCACAGGTCTCCAGTGAGTTTCAACTGGCCGTACATGGAGAGCTGGCCCTTCGGTGATGTTAGTTGAAAATCCCGCAGAAGCTTGTCCGCGACGTGCGGCTCTCTAGTGCCTGCGACGATCAGGTTTTGCTCCCATGTGGGGAGCAGGCTGAGGGATGCTGCGGCCTTGGCGCCCAGGTAGTCCGCGAACGCTGCTCCCAGCTCGCCATGTTGGTAGACATCCCTGAGAGCGACGGTCACCCGGGGCTTCAGGACGATGACGATGTCTTCTGGATGAAGACGCGGCAGTGGCTTTGGTTTCCAAGAGGGTCCGGTCTTAGACTGGGCCCCTCCGTGAAGCGCTGCAGCGCGCGCAGCAGCGCTGTGCCGTGTTGAGCGGCCTGCCGACGTGGCGTCCGCTTTCTTGGAGGCGGCGTCCCGCTTGCGGGAGCGGCGTTCCACTAGTTTGAAGAGCCTGGGGTTCTCGATGGGCGCAGAATCCGGACTCTCAGGCGTTGGAGCTGAAGGAACCTCGGACCAGGCCATGGCGTCCGGGTCGTAGCCGCGTTGTACTTTTTGGGCAGCCATCTTGACACGGGTGGGCGACTCACTCACGGCCGAGCGTCGGCGTAGGCGTTAGGCCTAGCGCCGTCGCTACGAAACGCAAGTGAGGATCGGCCCTAAAATGCGTAAATGTTGCCCCACCTGTGTGTGAGTGGTGTCCACAGGTAGCTGTCGACTTCGCGAACACAGACGCGGCTGTGTTGACGGGGTTCCGGCCGAGGAACCGTGGCTCCAGCCAAAAGTTGGTGGAGACGATGCGCTGTATGTCCACTCGCTTCGCGCGCTCACAGCGCCACCCTTAACGTGCACTGACATCGCACAGCACACGGGCGCCTTAGCGTTTTTCCTCCATAAAAGCGCAGCCGCCGCGGTCGGGTTCGAACCCGGGGACTCCGGATCAGTAGTCGAGAGCCCTAACCACTGAGCCACCGCGGCGGGGCCATAAAGGAGGTAGTGAAATGGTTTATGCTTTATGGGGGTTTAACGTGCCAAGGCGACTCAGGCTATGAGAAACGCCGTAGTGAAGGGCTCCAGAATTCTCGACCACCTTGGGTTCTTTATCGTGCACCGAAATCGCACAGTACACGGGACTGTAAATTTCGCCTCCATCGAAATTCGACCGCCGCGGCCGGGATCGAACCCGCGTCTTTCGGGTCATCAGCCGAGCGCCATAACCACTCAGCCACCGCGGCGGCTGGAGGGAGTGAAAGAAGAAATGAACTAGTGGTGCCGTAGTGGAAGGCTCCGGAATAACTTCGACCCCAGGTGCATGGAAGCGAAACGCAAAAGGTGCCCCTGTGCAGTTCTATGTATGTCAGTACATGTTCAATAACCCCAGGAGGTCAAAATTATTCCGGAGCTCTGCACTACTTCACCGCTTTATTCCTTTCATCTTTCACTCCCTCTTTTTATCCCTTCCCCTATGGCGCGGTTCAGGTGTCGGCTGAGATGTGAGACAGATACTGCGCCATTTTCTTTCCCCAAAAAAACAATTTTAATTTTTTTCGTGTCTCTAATTGGCCTAGGGAATACCTAGAAAAGTGAATGCGCGCGTTCGAAGCGGTTTTTGTTACGGCATGCCTTCGTCTCGTGTTACTACTTTGGAAATAAGAAAATTGGAGGGGACACTCAAGCTCTGCCTTGAGGGTATGACGCGAACGCGTAATAGGTTATGGATTCCCTACCTAGACCAACTTTCTAGTCGCTTTATTAGAGAGTTTTAGCTGACCGGGTTTACTGTCCCCTCAGCTCGCAGTTCCCAGCGGAGCCCCAGCGGATTATTCCTTTCATCTTTCACTCCCTCTTTTTATCCCTTCCCCTATGGCGCGGTTCAGGTGTCGGCTGAGATGTGAGACAGATACTGCGCCATTTTCTTTCCCCAAAAAAACAATTTTAATTTTTTTGGTGTCTCTAATTGGCCTAGGGAATACCTAAAAAAGTGAATGCGCGCGTTCGAAGCGATTTTTGTTACGGCATGCCTTCGTCTCGTGTTATTACTTTGGAAATAAGAAAATTGGAGGGGACACTCAAGCTCTGCCTTGAGGGTATGACGCGAACGCGTAATAGGTTATGGATTCCCTACCTAGACCAACTTTCTAGTCGCTTTATTAGAGAGTTTTAGCTGACCGGGTTTACTGTCCCCTCAGCTCGCAGTTCCCAGCGGAGCCCCAGCGGAGCGTCGCGCAAGAATAGTGTTTTAGCGCCGCGTGTTCCCCGTCCGCTCAAGCCAGGAGTCTTGTTGCGCCACCTAGTGATTGTAATTGGACCTACCAGAAAATGGTTATAAGCAAGACTGCCGAATTTATGAGGGAATAAAATAGTAATAGTTGATTACGCTTACTGTATAATTTTGGCAACAGCAGTGGTTTGGTTATAGCAGCAATGTTTTCGTATTACGAAAATTAGAGAAGTCTGCCATTGCGAGAGGCAAGTCATGACCACGCAAGCCATTCCTCGGAGCGCGTTGTCGTGAGTGTGTGTGATCGTTGGGAGCGCCTGCGAGCATCGCGTTCGAGTTTTCCCCGAGTTTCGTTAGTAGGTTATCCGACACCACCTGTTCGCGATGCCGGAAAGCATTCTGCAAGACCCGCTCCTACTCTCACAGTTGAAGTGGTCCGAAATAGAGGACTTGTTATGTCTAGAAGTCTTCGGACAAAATCGCCGAGGCCCGCTTTCCGTGCACGGGCTCATCAACATCGATACGGTGGACAGTGGGGTCTTTCGGACTGCGTTTAGATTTGAAAAAGACGATATACGCAGGCTGCAGAGGGCATTGCTAATTCCTGATGCGCTGACCACTCCGCAAAGGATGACAGTGCCCGGGGATGAGGCCCTTTGCATCACCTTACGTCGGCTTGCGTATCCGAACCGCCTCCGCGACCTCGAAGGCGTTTTCTGGCGGCACAGTTCGACTCTATCGTCTGTGACAAACACCATTCTTCAGCACCTCGAATAGAATTTCTCCCATCTCCTGGATGATGTCAACAACCATTCTTGGCTGAACACTGACACACTGGAGAGGTTCTCGCAGGTAAGGAGCAAAATGCAGCAAAACTGCCCAAATGATAATTGCTTACACAATCGCCCTACTGTTTTCAGGCCATTCACGCCAAAGGAGCCCCGCTGAGAAATTGTTGGGGATTTATCGACGGTACGGCGCGGCCAATTTGCCGGCCGTCTAAAGATCAAAAGATCTATTTCAGTGGGCACAAACGCGTCCATGCTCTCAAATACCAGGCAATCATGTGCCCGAATGGGATCATCTGCCAGTTAGACGGATTGCATCCAGGCAGCAAACATGACGCCGGTGAGTGTGAAAACTTCGGTGATAAAAACCGTAACAAGCATACAGTGTGTAACAAGCTGCTTCTAAGCCCGCAGCTTGGCGATCGGTTTTTCTGTGCTAATTTTGAGGTATGGTTTCTTTTTATACCCTTCCAGGTAACTTCGGGAAGAGCGATGTGTACAAAAAGTTGACGAGCCTGGTCAAAGGTCAAAGCTATTGCATATATGGAGACCCGGCGTACCCACTCAGGCCCCTCCTGATGAAGCCTTATGGCGGTGCCCATATAACACAACAGATAGCTTTCAACAAAGCCATGAGCACCGTGAGACAGGCAGTTGAGTTGGGGTTCGGGAAGATTGTTGGACTGTTTGCCTTTTGTGACTTCAAAAAGAACCAAAAGATCTACCGCCAAAATGTGCCAAAGATCTTCAAAGGTAGTGCCCTCCTCGCCAACTGCCACACATGTTTGTACAGTGCCCAGGTGTCACAGTACTTCGGCGTCGACCCCCCATCACTTGAAGTGTACCTAGCCCCTCGCTAATGCCACACTTCAGCATACAAATTTGGTGGTATTTGTCTGTTATACTTTTGTTTACAAGGTTCCCGCTGATGCACTGGGCCCCTCGAGCTATAGTCGGATACAACTCAAGGACGAAGTGGCTTTTCCCTGACAAAGGACCGCCTTCTAGCCAATGGCGTGGGCCGATTCTCATCAACCTGCCAGCATCACAATGCTAGGAGGGGACTATCCCCTTTCAACTCCCACTCCGTGTATTGCCGTGCTAGCAGACTCATGAGAATCGGCCGAAGCCTTTGCTTGAAGCGTGTCTTTTAAGGGGAAAAGCCGCTTCGTTCTTAAGTCGCTTCTAACTGTAGTTGTAAAAACAGGAATGAAGAGGTCACATTGTTTTCACCAGTGTACTTATACGTGACTACAAGCTAGAGGCCTGTGTACTGTGCGATGTCAGTGCAAGTTAAAGAACCCCAGGTGTTCGAAATTTTTTGCAGCTCTCTACCACGGCATTCATCATAGCTTCAGTTGCTTTGGGACGTTGAACCCCACAAACCACAACCACATCACTGCCACTTGTCAGCAGTAAATGAATATTCCATCAAGATTTACTGTGAATGATGGCCTGCACATATTGCAGGTGCTCTTGATAGTTGCACGAAAAATGGGCATGACCACCCACTCTTTCTTGCTAATTATTATTCAAGCCCCTGAGGTACTCTTTTCTTGAAAAAGTTGCTCAAGCCGGTCCAGGCGGGCAAGCAGGCGACTGTGTTCCTCTGCCCGGCGGTGTACATCAAGGCGGTGCCTCTCTTCTTCAAGAGCCACTTTCCTCTCGTCGAGGGCTAGCCGCTGTCTTGCTAGCGCGATCTCGTCTCTCCTCAGCTCATATTCGTAGTTTTCACGGCGGGCCAGGAGCTCCAAGCCCATTGCTTGTAGCCCTCGGACACCTGCCGGGATAACAAAAGGCAAATCTTAGTAATGTTTGAAAACACACCAGCATGAGGTCACACACCATAATTTAGTGCTCAAAAGTCCTCTGTGACTTGTAATGTACTCACCTTCTCAAACTAAAAAATGCATGTACAACATGGAACTGTAAACACACCAAAAACAAAAAAAGCTGCATACATACATGTGTACACCACCCCTTGGCCTGTATACTTTTGACGGGGTGTGTACAACCTTTGTCAAAGTGCTGTGTGGATGCTTATGCATAGGGTTTGGACAACAATTTTTATGTGACAAATACTCTGAGTTTTTTCAGTGTTTATTTCAGACGACAACTTTCTTTTCTTTCTTCAGCGAATGTTATATATTCGAGTAATGAAGTGCTGACTTTTTTTCGTTGATTTAATGTGCCAATCTTGTGTGCTCAAAACTCACTTGTAGTCTATTTCGGCGTTCACTTCGCACCAATTAATGCACAAATGGTAGTACTTGTAACTGTGCCTCATCTTTTGTGTACTACTTTTGAGTGTGTGTGTTGACTTCTTTTCCTAGTTGAAGTTTCGATAAATAAAACGAGTATGACAAGGTGCACATTACAATTTTGCCTGACCAAATCTGCAGCAGCTGTTTAGTGTGCATTTTTTGTTGCATTACGTCTAAATAGGAAATAATTACACATGCAAGAAAAAGTTTCAGTGTTTTAAGGTGTAGGACACAGGTTTCCAAGCATACAACACACAGCTCCCCCACAGTCGAAAGCGCCTCCTGCAACGGTAATATATGCTGAATTACTTGAGATTCCTACCTACTGCCCGCAAGCTGCTTGAGAGCACTGTGTAAGAGCTGTCTTACCTGTTGTCCCACCCCGCCGGCACAGCTGCTTTTCTTGTGGTTCTCGTGTGTTGCGCGTTCCAGACGCAACACTGGTGTTTATGAAGACAGCAGCTCCATTTTCACCACCTGTGTTGTCCTGCTGACCACTTTGTCGGGACAACGGGCTCTGTGGGGAGGGTGGTGGCCGCTTCTCAGACTCGTACAAGGTCATGAGCAGCTCTGAGGCTGCTAACCCACCCACTGCAAAAAAAGCACAGTGCCGAAAGTAAATTTGTGCTTCAAATAACAGATGCTTCGGTAATAAACTGGGATAGTAAGGAATAAAGGTAATTCACAGTTTGTAACTGTGTTACATTATGTACACATACGCCTTTAGCCAGCACATTTAGACCACATCGATATTCCTCGCGTGTTTGTATGCACTTCATAATCATTGCAGTCCTGCAAACACCTATTGTATGCCAAACAACATCTCAACATGCAGAACCTTGCACTCGAGGATTCGCGTAGGAATATGCGAGAGTAAAACTACACTTGCCATTCGTCTGACTGTCGTCGTTCTGGCTGGGCTCCGCAACAGACAAAGCAGAGTCCCTTACTCCCTGGGCCAACCGCATCTCAGAAGCGGCCGATATCGTTGCTGAGAGTGCTTTGCGCTTCACAGGTACCGATGCGTTGCCCTTCCTTGGCACAATTTTTGGCGTATGCGCAAATTCGCGCGCCATATCGGAGACTTCCTGGAGAAGCTGTTCCAACTCAATGTAGTCTTCTTCAGTGCCGGATCTGAGAAGGAAATACGAGAAGCGCCAGCTTGGTTATGTGTTCACGCAGGTCAGATAGTAGAAGTAGTAGTAAGTGCCGCAAGAAGAGGATTGCGCACGAACCTGTCCACTACAATCAACAGGATCACTACCACTGCCGCATGCGAATACAAGTAAACAGAGAGGGAAAAACAGATTAAAGGAAAATCCAAAATACACGGGCGCCGTAGCCGCCTCGTGCGCCGAAACGACTAAGTCGGCTGCGAGAAACCTAGACAAGTAACGCACATAATACTCCCACGCAACACAAAGCTATACCTCAAAACACATCAAGATTAAAACAAAACCACTTACTTTCTCAGGTTAGCTCGGTCTTGCTGCCTGAAATATCCAATGAGCAGGTCGACTCTGTCCCGCACGGCGCGTAGAGTCACTTTGCGTTCCACGGCGGCCTCTACGTTCTTCTGAACCCCGTGCCACATAAGCGGGTTTTGAAAAGGATTTAGTGACACCACCTCCCGCAAGAGGCACAGATCCTCGCTGATTCTAAACCTCCTTCGAGGTTTTCGAATCGACATGGGGTCCGTGCATTCTGCGGAAGGGGCTACACATGAGTCTGAAACACTTGCGCTGGCGGCCGCCATGTTAAATGTGTACGTTTGGTTCAGCTAGCGCGAGCCCAGAAGGCTTTGCGCGAGGCCCGCTCGCAGCGTCGCTCCGGTCTCCGCTTGGCTCGCGTGGGAGCGGGGCCGAGGAGCCCTTCCGCTCGCGCGCTCCCGCCTGAGCGTTTCGCGCATGAGCTGTAGCGCTCCCGCTAGTTCGCTGAGCGGAGCGGGCGCACAAACCCGCTCAGCTAAAACTCTCTAAATTATTCCTTCTGGGATTTTTCGCTCACGGCCAATGCCTTCGACGCCGCGTGAACGTGATGCTGCGGATACTACGTACGTTGAAAGGGGCGCGCGAAGTGACAAACCACGTAGAAGCGCTGCCAGGCCCCTTGCCGAAACGCGCAGGACTCAAGTTGCAGTCGTAGTTCGTCTGAACATCGTTCTCGACAAACCCGATGCCACGAACGTCAGCATAGCTTCAGCGCCGAACCAACGGGCAGCAAGCTTCGTGGTGAACGCGTCTTGGATGTGCGCTGCGTTGTTCGCCGCTCACCGCGTGATTCCTGCGTACTCCCACGGCCCCACTGCGCCCGAACGAGACGAGCGGGAGACGCTAGTGTTCCTGTATATGCTCCCGCATGGAGCAGAGTTGCGCGACTGTTTTCCTCGCGCCGCTCTTGACGCCATTCGCCGAGCGGCCGTCACGTGATTCCGCTGACGACGTCTGTTCCATTTTTAAGTGGAGGAGCCGATTTTCCTCGCCAGCCTCAGTACCCTCTCGGTTGCCATCGTGATCGGACGCGTCCGGTGCAGTACCCTCTCGGTTGCCATCGTGATCGGACGCGTCCGGTGCAGTCGGCTGCGGTGTGTTCCCGCCTTTTCCGTGCGCTCCAGTTGTATATATTTTTATAGTGTGCTGTGACGGCAGCCTGGTCTGTTAAAAATTACAGTTAAATTATAAATATAAATTATAAATTGTTAAGCAGACACGCTCAAACTCCATGCGGCGACTCATGTTTTCCAACAACAAATTATCTTTATTTTTGCTGAAATGCTACAAGTTCGAAATGAAAATGTGAACCAAGGTTTTGTTCCTAACCTAATCAACTGTACGTGACAGAGCATTTCTTATGTGCAGCCGCTGCTTATTCTGCTGCCACCTCCAGAATTTAGCAGAAATGGTTTGTTTTGTGAAATAAAGAATGTTTCACAAGCAAACTGTATGTGAAATTTTGTTCTAGTCCCAGTCTAATACACAGAAGTGGGAGGTCAGTCTCTCTACAAGAGAACAAGCTTTGCCTAGGCTATTTAACTATTTTATTTGTCAAGAATACACTTAAGGTTCCACTGACAAGTATGTTAACACTGGAGGAGAGGGGAACAAAAATAGCATAAAATACTTGAAAGCAAAATTGGTTATTCAGATAATTATTTTCCTTGACTAAAAGCATAGAGCAGTCCAAAACAAAGATATTTCAGAATGCAGTGAAGGTACATATACTTCACGTAGGTCAAGAGAAAACGCAATAGTGCTTAGGGTAAAACGAGCAAATAACAGCACGAGAAAGAGATACACATTACTTTTAGAGATCCTTTGAAACTAATAAAGAAGTACGGCACGTGATGTGTATGGCTTGAAAAGATGACCATGGCATAGGAAAAATGCAATGGAGGGCTAGAAGTCAGAGCAACAAATGATACGTATATTTTGTGAAAAATAGGCGCGCGAGTTTGCGATATCTGTGCCTTTGGTTGGCTAGATTTACTTGCGTGCAAAATGGATTGCTTTAGACTGCACGCATTCACATCGTATGCAGCGTGGCTTCACAAGCTTCGTGCAACATCGGCGGTCGCCACCCTATAGAATAATGTATTTAAATGTGGTTCTGCAGGGAGATGCATTACCGCACTACTCTTCATCGCACAACTCAGTAAGGTTTTTGATTATCAAGCATTTTTGAGCCATTAATGTCCGTACTGCGAGCTATCGCTGTCATTCCGCGATCTTTCTGTCATGCTGTATGATATTTTCGGCAAATCAGATTATTTTTCGGCGTTTTTCTCAACGACGTATCATGGGTTTAGCATCGATCCCTGAGCATTGAGACCGTAAAAGGAAAAAGGATGCCCGCAATCCAGCGTCGTTTGTAAGCTTTTAAAAAAAGCGAACTGCTCTACAACGCCAGCCCCGTCATGATCCCAGCGCCTATGCGCTCGAGGAGCTGCTTTCCCGCACAGCTTGGAACAAAATGGTGGACCTTCGCGCAACTCTGCTCCCTGCGGGAGCATATACAGGAACACTAGGAGACGCTGCCGACGCGCGCAATCTGTTGGGACAGTAGCGTATATTGCGAGTAGGAGGGGAGTGAATTGGTTTTAGTGGGCGCGACCAGATGGGGTTTTGTACGCGCCAAGCACAGAGGAAAAGTAGCGGAAACGTACTTCGCTACTCGCATGACTGCGACTTCTGTAATTTCCATGCTCATAATAATAATAGACACCTTTATTAGCGCAAGAGCGTTAAGAAGCTCGTGTCGCAGAAAAGCCAGTGTCGTCGGCGTCGGCGTCGGCCTCTTTGGCCAAGAGCGAAAATTGGCGCATCTCGGTGGACACCTGAACCGCGCAGCAAATAATAATAATAATTGGTTTTTAGGGGGACAGGAAATGGCGCAGTATCTGTCTCATATATCGTTGGACACCCGAACCGCGCCGTAAGGGAAGGGACAAAGGAGGGAGTGAAAGAAGAAAGGAAGAGAGAGGTGCCGTAGTGGAGGGCTCCGGAATAATTTCGACCACCTGGGGATCTTTAACGTGCACTGACATCGCACAGCACACGGGCGCCTTAGCGTTTTTCCTCCATAAAAACGCAGCCGCCGCGGTCGGGTTCGAACCCGGGAACTCCGGATCAGTAGTCGAGCGCCCTAACCACTTAGCCATCGCGCCGCAGGGAAACGGATTTTAAAGCGACAGCGTTAAGGATTGATTGATTGATGGATGTATGGATTGATTGATTGATTGATTGATTGACTGATTGATCGATTGATTGACTGGTTGGTTGATTGATTGATTGATTGATTGATTGGTAGATCAATCGATCGATTGAGTGAGTGATCGGTCGATCTATCGATTTTACCTTCCCTTACGGCGCGATCCTGGTGTCGAGCGAGAAATGTGAGACAGGCGTCATTTGCTTTCCCTAAAGGCAATTGTTCATTTCATTTTCCTTCCCTCAAGGCCCGGTTCGGGTTTCCGCCGGGATATGTGAGACAGGCGTCCTTTCCTTAACTTGTCCAATGGGCCACGCATCGCACCGAACGGGCGATGGCGTTCCGTGTACTTTTCGGCAACGCTGCGACACGCTATCGCGTCTTACTCTTAAAGACGAAGCTTAAGCGTCCTCAAATTTCAGAAAACATTTTTACAAGCTTTCGGACAGGTCTGCCCAAGCCATAAAGGCTTGTAGGGCAGTACACGGCAGTCGGTGAATGACAAATATATTGAAAAACAGGCGCGACAAAACAAGATATACCTTAATACCAAAAGTAAACGAACAGAGTTTGCTACCGACATAAGGCTCTTTAAGAAGTGCTTTAACTGTCACAGCGAAGAAACTGAAAGCTTCGAATTAGGCAGAGTAATAAAGTTTTTGGGTATATAATAATTACGAGTGAAGTGGTCACAATGAGTGTAGCAGCGAGGTACCGTAAAATGAGGATGCTGTCGAAAAGGACGAACAGGAATGAAAGGAACCAAGAATTCACTCTCCAAAAAAAAGAGCATGAATAACTACATGAAGGAAGAGGGCTTCAAAAGAGGGTAGCTCTAAAAGAGAAATTAAATTGCCGTCAGGTGAAACGCCCATGTTGTATGCCACGTATCGAAGGATGTTCCTTAGTATAGCATTTAATTCCATTCGCCAAGTCTTTGAGCAGTGAAAATACACAGTGACTCCATATCTGAGGATACCATAAATTAGAGAATGTGCAATAGGCTTGCGACTCTGAAAAGGTTTCAAATATCGTTACGGGAATAAACGCCCAGGGCACGGCACGGCTCTCCGACTTTGTGTGCTTTCCTTTGGGCGGGACCGTCGTCCCGTTGCAATATAGAACAATGTATAGAACACAAGATAAACCACGAAGCTTGTTACATAATACGGTAAGATGACTATTCCAAGACATATCTCTGTCAAAAAGTATACCAAGGTACTTGACACTATATGAAAAATTAATAGCAATGCAACAACAATTAAGACAATGCGAAGAATGTAAAAGCAATGGTTCAACAAAGGAAAGTTTTTATGAGGATTATGGAAACAAATGAGTTTAGTTTTTGGTTGATTAATTTAAAAGGCATTATTTAAGTACCAGTCCATAACATGCACCACATCCGTTCTCAGAGCGTCCATGGCCAGAGGCAGCGAAGAATTTGTTGACAACAATAGCCTGTCATCGGCGTATTGAAAAATGTAACATTTTGCTACAGCATTTGGTAAATAATTTACAAATAAATTGAAAAGCAAAGGCGAAAAAACAGAGCCCTGTGGAACACGTGCCGACCAAAATGATTCTGAACTTCGACGCCGGCTCATTTCAACAACTTGAGCCTGATTAGAAAAATGGTCGTTCAGCAAACCATTAAAAGAACCCCTAAACCCCATGACATCAAGTTTCTCTAGCAGTAGGTCATGTCGAACACAATCAAAAGCATTGCAGGCGTCCAAAAACAGACCACATGCGAATTTGTTATTATCAAAACATGAGTAAATAATACAGTAAAACATTCTAATAACAAAACCGTTTCTTTACTTTCAATAAAACGAAACTGTGCCTCATAGGATATTATTCGTGAGAACAAAACTGTACATAACTCGCAATAGGTGTTTTTCGAGAATCTGCGCCATCGCAGGTAGAATTCAAATAGGCCAATAATTTTCAATAGCCTTAAAAAAGTCACCTTTATGTAATGGTTAAACCATGGCAACTTTTAAATTGGGTGGAATGAAGCACTCAGTACTAAAACTTCAACATTGACAGGAGTGCCGATTGCAATCTCGTAAAATTACGTTGGATGCCACTCATTCTGATATTGTCAATACCTGCGGCTTTCTTCAAATTGAAGCTAAATATTATGCTCTGAAGATCCAGGGGTGTAATAGAGAGGAGAAAAGCTGAAGAAGCTGTGCAATATAAAGAACGTCGAACCTCATAGTGGACAGGCCGAGAACCAGGTGCAGACAACTCCTTTGCGCGTGACTCCACGCCGCCAGCATAAGCGCGTGTAGCAAGCCAAGGCGCCGCAGCACTGGTGACGGCGATAGCGCATAACCTCGTTTCAAGAGCTATCTACCGAAAGTTGAAACCGTCTTTCAAATTCAGACCTTTCGCGTCGTAACGGCTTAATTCTCTATGACAAGTATTCACCACGCTTCTACTGTGCTCCTCTCTCTTTACAGGAGTGGAACAAACAGTTGGCCAAGAAAGCCGAAACCACGGCGCGACACTGCGATCCCAGCCGAGAAGGAAAGGCTGAAGACTTGCAGAAGACGGGTGAGTCTTGGCTGTCGGCTGGTAGCGTTCGCTTAATGAGAAGAATGCACCGTTTTAAAGCGAAAGCTTTACTACTTCAGCCAGCGAGCCATTTAGGTTCGTCGCTCCATATGCCGTATTAGGCAGCCGTATGCCGTATGCTGTATGCGGTGGCCGACGAACGACCTTGAGCCGCAGTTGCCTAGCAACTCGAGAAGCACGACTCGAGAAGCGTCGTAACGAAGATGCGGCTAGAAGTTGTGCCCCATCCCGGAATGACTGTTCAACTGCGGAAGAGACCGGTTTGAGTTCTCGAGAGCGTGAGAATGAGACGCTGCGTAGACGACATGCTGAGGAAGCGAAGCTTTCGCAATTCAACTAGGGTTAACCAGGGCTAAACCACAGCCAATTTTTTTCTGCATTCTGCAAAGGAACAGCGACGTGGAACCGGACCGCGGCGGCCGCGTTTCTATGGAGGCGAAACAAAAAGGCGCCCCTGTGCTGTGCGATGTCAGTGCACGTCAAAGATCCCCTGGTGGTCAAAATTATTCCGTAGCCCTCCACTACAGCACCCCATTCTTCATATCTTCTCTCAGTCCCTCCTTTATCCCTTCCCTTACGGCGCGGTTCAGGTGTCTAACGATATTAGACATATACTGCGCCATTTCTTTTTCCCAAAAAGCAATTAAATAAAATAAAAAACGGTGCGGTTCAGGTGTCAGGCGAGATGTGAGACAGATACTGCGCCGTTTTCTTTACCCAACAACCAATTTTTCAATTTTTAGACGAGTTACTGCACGATCCTCGGTACGCTTTGCTGCACACCCGCTACACGCAGTAACAGAACATGTCCCCCGGCACTGTCCGAAAATCATTAGAGCGAAAGCACTCATACGCTCGCCAACACAGACCTGGAATCTTGTCGCCGCTGGATTCTGAATTTGTCGCCTTTCGATCTTGTGTCTTTGCCTAGCAAATGTGGCGCCACGTTAAGGTAAAAAAGAAATGCTATAAATATCGCGGTGGCTCAGTACTTAGGGCGCTCGGCTTCTGATCAGGAGTTCCCGGGTTCAAACCCGGTCGCGACTTTTTTGCTCCATCATGAAGTAATCACGTGCACAACCTATTGAGTATTGTGTAAAAGTTTGTGTATTTTACCTCTCCCCCTATCCTCTCTTCCTGTCCCCTCGCCTCTTTAATTTGATTTCTCCATTCTGCCTGATATCCTTTATTTCCGCTGCCCCAGCTCAGGCGCTACAGTGTCGATGGCAGACGCCGGGGCTAGAAAAATCTTTTCCTTCCTTTTTATTATTATTGTAATAAAAACCACTCAGTACAACCCGGTCTCGGTGGCATCGTTTTGATGGAGGTGAAACGTAAAGGCGGCCCATGTGCTGTGCGATGTCTATGTACGTTGAAGATTGGCAAGTCGTCCAAATTATTCCGGAGCCCTCCACTACGGCACCCCTGTTTCTTTCTTCGTTCAATTCCACCTTCCTGGCGTCCCTTATGGTGTGGTTCGGGTGCCCCCCGATATCTGAGACAGTTACTGCATCTTTTCGTTTCGTTAAAAACGAATTTTCAGGTTTATGTTTCTTCTTTCACTTCCCCCTTTATCCTTTCTCTTATGGCGCGCTTCGGGTGTCCACCGAGGTATGTGAGAAAGTTTCTGCTTCATTTCCTTTCCTCAAAACCAAAACCAATATTTCATATTCATATATTTCATTTTCATATCCATGACTGGGAGTCGACCCGCCGCGGTGGCAGAGTGGTTAAGGCGCTCGTCGACTACCCGAATGGGAACTCAACCGCGGCGGCCGCGTTTCGATGGAGGCGATACGCAAAAGGCGCTCGTGTGCTGTGCGATTTCACTGCACGTTAAAGATACTCATGTGGTAGCAATTATCCTCGAGACCTCCACTACGGCACATCTTTCTTCCCTCCTCTTTAACTCCCTCCTTTATTCCTTCCCTTACGGCGCTGTTCGGGTGACCACCGAGATATGTGAAACAGTTACTGCGCTATTTCCTTTCCTCAAAGCCAATTTTCAATTTTCTGGGTGTGGGATTCGCGCTTGAGCACATAAGCTTCGCAGGCCGCTGCACGAGAGCACTTGACTATCGCCGCAGCCGAAGAGGCCTCGTGGTAAACTGCAGCCCATTTTCGCACTGTGCTCTGCAGCCTTCGCGCTCCAATACTGCTGTGGGCGTTTTGCAGTCGGGTGCATTCCACACCGTCTTCTTTCCACTATTGCTGCTTCGGGACATCGGACCCGTGATTTGATATTGTAATCGGTTAAACCAAGTTTATACCCTGGCACACACTGTAGGGAAAGCTACACTAGGCTAGTCAGCGGCGCATTTCGGGTGAGCGTCCGTAGTCACTACTGTGCATGCGGCGCACCGAGCCACATGTGTTCCGCCACTGCGCCCCGTCTTTCCACAAAATCCAATTTGCGCCCCGTCTTTCCACAAAATCCAATTTTCAATTTCCTCTTTCTTCCTTCCCTCCTTTATCCCCCCCCCCCCCCCCTTACGGCGCAATTCGCGTGTACACTGATATATGTGAGGCAGTTAACTGTGGCATTTACTTTCCTCAAAAAAATAAAAAAATACTGAGCCGCCGGCGTTCATTGGGCTCATTGACATCGACAACGTTGGATGGATGGATGGATGGATGGATGGATGGATGGATGGATGGATGGATGGATGGATGGATGGATGGATGGATGGATGGATGGATGGATGGATGGATGGATGGATGGATGGATGGATGGATGGATGGTTGGTTGGTTGGTTGGTTGGTTGGTTGGTTGGTTGGTTGGTTGGTTGGTTGGTTGGTTGGTTGGTTGGTTGGTTGGTTGGTTGGATGGATGGATGGATGGATCGATGGATGGGTGGATGGATGGATGGATGGACGGACGGACGGACGGACGGACGGACGGATGGATGGATGGATGGATGGATGGATGGATGGAAACAACTTATATAACACGAAAAAAAATCTTCCATGGTGGTCCCCTGCTGCTCCAGCCAGGAATCCCTGTCCATCGAGGAGGCGGCTGGCGTGTAAGAGGACTGATGCCCAAGAAAAGCTATTTGTTTTGAAAGTAATGTGACAGACGGCGCGCTGTCACAACTGTGATCGTTCCTAATGATTATCAAATCTTCCCAGATTTCTCGCGAATGCTGGTTGAAATATTTCTTTATGATGCGGTTTTTCTCGAGCAGGGTAGGGCATTTGCATTTGGTGCGGTGAATGACTAGGTTAGACACCGTAGTGGCATTTTGAGAATTAGCGTGCTCGCGCAACCTGTCGTTAATACATCTTCCAGTTTGCCCTACATAGGACCAGCCACAGGAAAGCGGAATTTCGTACAGAACGTTTTTCTTACAATGCACAAATATTCTGGTGTTTTTTCTTGCATTCAATCTGTTCAGTCTCTTTCGTATTCACTAGTTTGCACAAAGCACCAAGTTTGTTCGGGGCAGAAAAGTTACACGTACTCCACCTTTAGCACATATCTTCTTGAGCTTGTGGGTGGTGTTGTGGAGTTCGTGTAACTCTCCACTCTTCTGACGCCCAAATAAATGTGTCTGATGTGTGGATGGGAGCACCAATTCGCTGAGGAGGACTTAGTGTGAAATTGTTCGGTGTCATTTCGTACCTTAAAAGACATGGACTATGAACTTGTTCCCGGTGGAACAACAGCAACACAGCGACGCCTCGCACGCCCCGTAGCAGTTTATGCCGTATGCCTGAAACAATGTTATATGCTCCATATGGACGTTACATATTTTACATTTTTGCTCATATTTTGTAGTTGTGATACGCACTTCTAGTGTATAATAAGGCAGTAATTATTCATTGGTATTCACCCAAGCGCAGCCAAATGGCTACAAAGGAAAGCTATACACCTTTCACAGAAACTTTGCAGTTAAAGAAAAATTCGTCCTGGTCCGGAATTGCTGCCCAGGACCACCGCTTCACCGGAGCAGTCACTGTAGCAACGGAGCTAACCGGAACGGCTCCCGGGTTATAACCCGAGACCAGTACGAACTTTTCATTAACTGCGATGTTTCTGAGAAAGTTGTATGGCTTTCTTTTGTAACCGTATGGTAGCGCTTGGGTGGATGCCAGTGAGTAACTAATCACTTGTTACAAATCTACTCCACCTTGGGGAATTCCCCTAAATATTTGGCTGATTTCCACTGTATTAAATTGTGTAATATTTGTATGTTTGCGCGCGCTAATATATGTTAATGTCTGCCTTTCTAGCGTTTATTTTTGCCAACTTTTGATTCTTTTTTGAGCGCATGGTAATTGCTGATTAAGAATGGAGATAATGGTGCACAGCTTGTTAATGTCCGTTTGCTTTTGTTCAAAGTCACCGGCACGCGATTTCCTCAATTAGTTTTATGGCATGAGATTAAGAAAGATTTTTCTAAAATTATTGTGGCCACGCACCACTGATTTTGCATTATTCGAGATTGTAGCAGGGAAGAATGTACCCGTTTTATCTTCAAAGCTCTTTGACATCTTTAAATTGACCATGGTCGAAAGCGGCAGCGATTCTATCTTCCGCCTGTTGCCGATTGCCTATTGCAGCGATTGCCTATTTCCTCAGTAAATATCTCGAAGGTAGCTTTTCAAGAAATGTGCATTCACTAGGCTTGTCTTCGTTCAGCTTCAAGCCTCGAAGAGTTGTCGCGGAGACAATAAAGAGAAAAAAGTGTAGTCTCTGAGAGGCAGTGTCCCAGTCTCGCACGCTGGCGGCCCGGGTTCCATTCGCACCCGTACCCCAAATTTCTTTTCTTATAATTTCAATTACCATACTACTTATGATTGACACTTCGTGCGGACACTTTCGCTAACAGTTTCTGTCTACAACTTCCGTCCTTCCGTCCACGCCACTCAAGCGCCAAGAAGGACTTTCTCCTTAATAAAATGTTTCGCTTGGAAGTGTCTCGCTGTTCTCCGCCTTGCAGGACCGCAGTCAGCCCCACGCGACAGCATTCATTTATGCATTTACATTACTCGATACTACAGTGTTTAAATCCACACTATCTTGCAAGGCATTTTCATTTCCACCTTAACCTGAAAGTTTCATGAGTTGTTTGTCTCTTAAATGAAAAAAAAAACAATATGCTTTTGGAAATGTGATCCTTTTGCTTAGTTTCATAATGCTGACACAGGACTTACATTTTTACCTAGTTAGTGTTATTTACGTTTATGCTTTCATTATGGACTGCGCAGAGGAAGACCCCGAAGGCAGCATCACCCAGAACACGGGATTTGAGGCAGTCAGCGATACGGACAAACCCTCGCCGAAAGGGATCGCGATGCTAGAGAAGTGGTTTAAAGCGAAGGAGAAATTCGACGTTGCAAATTTGGAGAAGTACGTGGACATACCCGATCGAGGTGTTCAGAGGTTCGTGCAGGTATGTAATGAGATTTGTTATCGAGCGAAGCTGCTATGTACATTTACCGTTGGTTTAACAAAAGATATATACATCTGTTTCTGATTTGCTGCTTTCAAAGGTCAAAATAAAAGCATTTATTACTTTTAAAAGCACAAGGCGTACGATGAAGGAATACAAACACCAAAATATGATTGCATGGTCTTTCTCTGTAATTATGCGAAAGCCATAGAATTCACCTGCGCCCGGCAGATTAATCTTTATTGATTTCTTCTGTCATGTCGTTTTGGTTTCACTTTCAGCAGCCGAAGAACGTCTCCGACGC
Source organism: Amblyomma americanum (assembly GCF_052857255.1). Lineage (NCBI taxonomy): Eukaryota > Metazoa > Arthropoda > Arachnida > Ixodida > Ixodidae > Amblyomma > Amblyomma americanum. The sequence goes on along the minus strand of NC_135500.1, from coordinate 94,033,558 downwards.
CAAAGTTTGCCTCAAGTCGCGTGAGGCAGAAAAATCCGCAATACATAATCACTCCGTGGTTTTAAACTATTGCAGCAGCTCGCCTCAAGAGTTGAATTGTGAGCCAATGAAGAAGAAGCTATATTTTCGCACTTCTTTTTAATGCTTCGTGTGAAATAAACTTAGGCGCACAGTCACTGCTCAGTTCTAAAACCTGAACCGAAACAATATGTGTAGCGGAGTCTGCAGTTTTTTTTAATGCCTTGCGTGAAGTAAACTTCGCCGCAGAGCCACTGCTCGGTTCTAAAACCAGAACTGAAAGAATGTGTAGCGGAGTCTGCAATTGTGTAACTAACCCTGTGCATCTGGCAACAAGGAACCTACACGTATATATACACAATGGAGGAAGGTTTTTGCTCCCTCCACAATATACATAGTGCCTAGAATAGTCAAAATACTGCTAGCCCTTTTTCCTCTCTTGGAAACCCGAGTGTGATGTTATTCGTACGGCCCGCACGGCCATAGACGATACAGAATGTAAGAAGTGAGTTCATCGCGTACATGTTCAAGCAATCGAAAACCTTCACCTGCCTGACGGACTGCATTTCAACGGCAGCTGGAAGCGCATTCCACAGCGGCTCGAACTTGATCTCCAAGACGCAGAAACGTAGAAGTCACGCGCCAAGAAACAAAAGGCAGCCATCTTGCTTCACGTCACCGGCCTCGAAGCGATAGAAGTTTTTACCACACATGCAAGGAGAGCCACTCAGACAAGAACTCGACCGCATGGAGGCCGCGGGCACCATGCGGAAAAACGACGGAAAGGGCTAGTTCACTAGTAAAAGTATACGGAGGAAAGACGGTCGCATTACAGTATGCGTGGATCTGCGGCACGTGAATGAATCGCTTAAGCACGAACACTTTGAATGGCCGAAAAAGGAAGAAGGCGAGGCGGAGCTCGCTAATACACACTTCTTCCCACGCCTAGACGCCAGTGCTGGTTTTTACCGGATCGCTCTGACTGAAACAATGTCCCGGATCTGCACTTTCAGTACCTCATTCAGTCGCTATCGGTTTCTAGGCTTGCCTTTTGGCATAGCCAGTGCAACAGAAGTCTTCTAAATGGCCACGTCCCTGACTTTTGATGGCGTCCCAGGTACACTTGTGTGCACTGGTGATGTTATGGTGTGGAGTGCCATTAGAAAGGAGCATATCAACGGTTTGAGGAAAGCCTCTGAGAGAGGACTGTCTAAATTCAAACAAATACAGATTTGGCATGTAAGAGCTCTTTTTCCGGGGTGACAAAATAGTAAACAGGGTTCTCAGCCAGATCAGAGCTTGGCATAAAGTATTGTGAGAATGCCTGAACTACAGGATAAACAAGGTGTTCAGCGAGCGCTGGGTGTGTTTACGTACTTTGGAAAAGTACCTTCCCAGGCTGGCGGAACGTAAAGCCATGCTTCGGGAACTGCCGAAAACCAACGCGGAGTTCATTGGAACAGTGGCCTCTATACATTTTATCGGAGGACCTTAATACAGCATTGGCGACGGTATCATTTCTGGACTTTTTCGACCCAAAGCTGGAGACAGAAATATCCACCGACGCATCTTGATTTCGCTTTGGCACCGCCCTCCTTCAGAGTCACGGGCAGGATTGGAGACCTGTTGCCTATGCGTCTCGAGCTTTGACTTAGTGCGAGAGGATATACAGATAGAAAAATAAGCGTTAGGCTTTGTATACGGGTGTGAACGTTTCGACGAGTTTATCTATAGAAAGCACATTTCAGTTGAAAGAGACCATCAGTCACTAATCTTCATATCGATAAATAATATCGGCGGCATGCCTTCACGCCTCCAAAGGTTATTTCTTCGCATCATGAGGTATAGCTACGCTTTTAAGTACGTACACGATAAGCATCTTGTCCTTGCGGATGCTTCTTCTCGAGCACCAGTGAGTTCTCTATCGCCACCTTCATCATACGACGACGACGAAGTTCACGCTGTTTCAGTCCCGTCTGATATGGTCAATGTGGCGACATATCGACTGCCAACTGAAACCGCCAATGACCCAGTCCTCTCCTCGGTGAAGAAGTCGCTGAGCGATAATGAGGCTGTTAAAGGAGGTGCTAAGCCATGCCGGTGGGAACTCAGTGTTGCGAACGGTGTGGTTTTCAATGACTCAAAAGTATAGTTATCCCTCAAAGCCTTAGGACAGAAATGCTAAGTTGCATGGCGGCTATAGAGGAATGAACAAATGCAAGCAGAAAGCATGCTTATTAATGTTTTGGGCTTGGATGACAGCGGACGTTTAACGCATGATTAAAAGGTACCCCACCTGTAAAGAGTATGCCTACCGCCAACCTGCTCAACCATTCATGATGATACCGCTGCCAGAACACCCCTGGTTTCAGGTGGCTGTAGACCTGTTCCAGTACGGTGCCAAATCATATTTCGTATTTGATACATTCTCAACCCCCCAGAAGTGGAATACCTATTCCTGGAGGATACCAGTTCTCTAAGAGTAATTTTAAAACTTTCTTCCATTTTTGCACGCCACGGTAACCCAATTGAAGTGTGCTCTGATAATGGGGCGCAGTTCACGTCTTTCGAGTTCCTAGCCTTTGCAAGAGACTTTGATTTTAACCACGTCACATTTAGCCATAACTTTTCCTCGTTCTAATGTCTCGCAGAAAAGGGCGTTCGAATCGTAAAAGGCATCCTATAGGAGACCAAATCATCCATGGAAACTTATTTTTGGGTCTCTTGAACTACAGAACTTCTCCTACGGTTCAGGAGATCACCCAGTGAGCTGCTCATGGGGCGACGACTGCGCACTTGTCTTCCAGACTTAACTACATGCCATGCGACCAAAGCTAGTGAAAAAGCATGAGCGAGCCCAATCTGGATCACCTGTGACCCCACTACGCCCTGGCAGACCAAATCACAGGTTCAAAACATAGTCGAGCCGCGCTCATACCCTGCCACAGAGGATGGCAGAGAACTGCACGGAAATCGATATCTTCTGCCTTTGCAAAAAAAGTAGCAAGCGGAACAAGTCCTTGCAGCGACTTCCATCATCCCGGAAGACACTTCCACCGCAGCGAGTGAGTCAGCAGTACACTGTCCGCACAATGGAGGCTCCGGATCCCAGTCCATCCATAAATCGACCAGACAGCTATGCATATGTCCTCTCACGCTAGGCAACACCAGTAGGCACACGGCGTTCTTAAAGGACTCGTCGTCTGTGTCATAAGCTGATGTACTTACGATGGTTCATGTTAGGGTTTATATGAGAGTGGCAGGCTTCCCAAAGGAAGGGGAGTGTAGTGGAGTCTGCGATTGTGTAACTAACCATGTGCGACAAGGAACCTATACACACACTGTCAAAATATATCCAGCACTCTTTCCCATCTTGGCAACCCGAGTGTGATGTTGTTATCCCTACGTCCCGCGCGGCCATAGACGATGCAGTATGAGATCAGAAATTCAATGATAAGTTAATTGCCTGGAGCAGGCGAATCCCACGTTGCGATCGTTCTAACCTGGAAGACTAAGAAAACCATGTTAAACGCTTAAAAACGCAAGCCCCGCAAAGGCCGCAACGCAAACTGCGCCAGCTTGCTTTCGTACGTAAAGCGCAGGGCTTGTGCTTGCAATCTGCGCATGGACGAACACCTTACCTTGATAGCGATCTCTGTTCAAGCACACCTGAAAAATAAATAAAGGCATCCCTGTCCTCCAAACAGGCGTACACTTCATACACGCCACATAGGCGGCAGGATATATTACCATTGTTATCCACGATAGCTTCTTTGCGGGAGAACCCAGCTGTTTAGCATGGCTAAGTGCGGAACACCATACAGTTACTGTGGACACTTAACCTTTTCTGGTGCGCTTCACCTTTTTGCGGGTCGCTAAGCCAAGTTGCGTTGTCGGTCCGCGCCCGACTATGGACCGCAAAGGTAAATAGCAGATGTTTTAGCATAGGTAAGCCCGGAATATCGTGCAATAGCACTAGTTGCGATGAGCGCTTAAAGTTCAACTGAAGCGGTTTTAGAATTCAATTATCTTAAAATGGCCGATTGTGTCAAAGATGCAGGTAAAGCCTCCGAAGTGGTTTTGCGCTAGCATTTGAAATGGTAGCATAATCGCCGAATAAAGCGGCGTCGGCGTCCTGTCCTCTCTGAAGAGCACAGCAACGGGCAGAGGCCGCAACAAAGACGTCGTGTACCACGGCGCTACGTTTCCAGCGAAGAAACGGTTCTTCCATGGAACAAAACAGACGCCATAGAAAGTAAAGATCACGATACATTATTTGGCGGCATTTGACGACGCTCAGTAGTAGACAACGGTCACTTGAAATTTCGGCAAGAATGTCGTCACTAACGGAAATTAAAGTTGTTTCAATCAATCAATCCCGCACTTCTCCAGCGCTGTGAGAAGCCTAAACGTCGTCGCGGTTTTAATCGACGATTACGGCACCATTTTAAATGCTGGTGCAAAACATTTTACTTTGCCCGCTGCACCTTGAAACTTCATAGATTCCAGTTCTTTAATAACCTCGCATTCTCAAAATACTATTTCACCAATTCTTTAGGGTCCTTAACGCAAAAGGTATTTGACCTAAAGGCCTTTACCCAGAAGGCGTTTGTCACGAAGTTCTTTACCACAGTACATTTACCCTAAACACTTTTGGCCGAAAGGCATTTCACCTGAAGGCCTTTCCTTCGAAAGTATTTGCTTTGAAAACCTTCATCTAAGTGAATGCCTACAAGGTGTACCCACCTGGCAGGTTGCCCACGGTCCGGTAGGGCTTCAGACACGTGCAGTCTTGGTCAGAAGTCTTCACAGCGTTTAGCTCTAATGAAATTAACATTCCTTGAATGCTCCTTGTAACGAATCATTCCCAACACATTTCAAGCAGGAAGCTTTCCTACCGCAAGAAGGAACTTCTGCTAGCATTTTAAGCTCAGTCGGTCTTTAATAGTGCCGTATTGGCCCTTTGATGCGGCCGAAGCGAAAAGCCTTTAGCCTTAAACTTTTTACCCAGACTCTTCGTACGTAAGCCCGAAACTGGAAAAGGCGCCTAGTTGTGCTACCCGACTAAATTTTCTCAGTAGAAAAGAGGAGCTTCAAAGACATATCCCGCATTGAGAAGAGCAAAGAAAAGCGCGATAAAGGTGCCTTTATTGACTACGCTCGGTATGCATGCATGCGATATGTGAGTACGGGACAGCAAGAGTACATGCATTCATTGCAGCAGTGTAGCAAACGTCCAGCATCGTCTAACGTGCAAGCTTTATGCGCATTTATTCCGCTCTGTTTGTCGGCAACCGCTTCCCCTTGAAGTGTACCTTCGAATGCATTCATTGTGCATGCGCTCCGTCCTTGCAGCTGATCTGGGCAAAGACGATTTACGTGGGATGCGCATACGTGAAGTTCCTGCAGCCCAGCCAACCCAGCGCAGGGTCACAGGAAATTCTCGTGTGCAACTATAGTCCCGGGTGAGTTTCGAATGGTCCTCTTCCCTCGGAAGATGCGCAGTACACTGCCGACTGACGTACTCTGATGTATTGTTATTTACGGCTTTGTTCCGGTTTGTTTAGGGTTTGCTCTTGCTTTTTTTTTTGTGGCCACCACTAAACGTTGTCATGACTCCATTTTTTATTAAGCCTTTTCGCTTTACGATTTTGGTCATCAAAGTTTCACCCCCGCTTCATGGTCTTTATCTCGGCTTCTTCCTACTAGCATCAAGCTTGATCACCTTCTTTCGAGTGTGCTCGTCCTCCTTTCTTATTACGTCACCGGATCATCCCTGCCTTACGTTTTGCATTTCACTTAAAACTTTCGAACATTGCGAACTCCTAACGAACCCTTAGGAATGCGACAGTGTTAGAGGTCACATAACCGTTCCTTGACAACTTCACAAGCTGCATTACTTTACGCACGCATATGTCTCGGAGCCTCTTTTCATTTTTTTGAGAAGCGGTGGTTGGCTCTTCCTCTGCCCCCCTAGCCACGTCACGCACTCTGTCACATGATTTGACGTGCCAACCACGGAGCATTGAAAACTTTCCACACGCGCTGACTGCTGCGCAGCTGGCACTCCACAAACCTCTCGACTCTCCGTGTTTGATGTGATACCTCGCTCTGATTTGTTCACTGCAGTGTGATGTCACGACCTCTATCGACCAATTCTGAATTAGTGTGACAACACGTTCAGGTTTTGCTCCGACAGGGAGCTCTAAACCTGTAGCGTTAATATCCGCGTGTTCGACCATCATCCCTACTATGCAGCCGTACCGGACACACTCCGCTGTTGCCACTCAGCATAACCCCTCTGTACCCTCCCTTCTGCTATGTTCGTCTTTTGCACACTCACATTCTTTATTTTGCTGCCCTGCTAGGTAACTAAAGGAAAGAATTAAGACTCACAACTTAGGCAGCACAACTGTTGTCGTAGGCGTTATAATCAGTGTGATTAAAGGAAGCGAGTGTTAAACAGGTTGCGGAGAACGCTGAATTTTTTGCGGATGATAACGTACTTCAAGTACCTCACAAAGTCTACTTTATCTAGACCAAATAAGTAACAGATCACGATTGTCAGAGCAGAATAAGCAGAATAAAATGCAGGGTAGCACACTAGGATGTCAGTCTGTTATTAACTGCGACTTACGGAAATCCCTGAATAGTTAGGTGCCTATATTTGGGTGTTGCCTGGAGCCAGGGCCAAGCAAGTAAATTAGAATAAGGGGAGCACCATGAGTGAAGGGAAACAGCAATTAAATATTTTATTTGAAGGTCTAACGGTTCAGGAAAAAATGAAGGGTATGATTTTATAGCAACCTTAATCGAAAGAAGAAAGGCAGCGTCAGATACAAGCAACAAAGGCGAGATACGACCATTGCTGAATTCGAGGAGACGAAATGGATACGGGCAAGATATGGACTGCGGAGAATTGGAAACCTACTTACTGCGATTAAACAAACTTAGCGCGTTCCAATGGCAGTGAAGCCGTTTCTACTGCAAACATGAGATTTTATAAGCTGTCGCTGCCAACGGCCGTTTTGGCCTAACTGTAATGATGTAACGGCAGATTTTAAGACCCGGATTGCTGAGGCTGATCTCAAACATTATTCAATACCAAACTGTGCTCGCGGAGTTCTTTTTGCTCATGCCTTCGCGAGCTATATTTGAGCGCCGGAAACGAAACGTTTGAATTTTAAATCGTTTTCTCAGCAGTAAGTGAGTTTGGTTTATTTGGGGGTTTAACGTCCCAAAGTAACTCAGGCTATGCGGGATGCCGTAGTGAAGGGGTCCGGAAATTTCGACCATGCACCTGGGGTTCCTTATCGCACAGCACACTAGCAACTAGAATTTCGCCTTCATTAAAATTCGACCACCGCGGCCGGGATCGAACCCGCATCTTTCGGGTTAGCAGCCGAGCACCATAACCCCTGAACAAACGCGGCGGCTAATAAATGAGTGCTTTGGTGCCGCACAGACATCACTATTGTCGCAAAGAGCTAAACAATCTGTCTTACTTAGTGCAAAATTTGTATGGCGTTCTATTCACTGTCCGTTTCAGAAGAAACGCGCAGTCTTATGCGGCACAGACTCGAAAGAATATTTTAGGAATTCTGCTGGCATAATTGTAGCGCTGAGGCAGCTTCAACACAAGCATATAAGCCCTTTTTCAGTGCAGTGTACTCTCAACCTGCTACTGCAGTTCTATGTCTTGTGCCGACGCCGGTAAAAGCGGGTCTTGGTGACGGTCGATTTCTATGAGCTCGCACGAACGTCGCCGACTGTAGTAACCCCTGTCACCTAAGCACAAGTTGCACGTGCGCTCATGCATGAAAACCAGCAATGGTTTGTGTTCTTCGCAGAGGACGGAAGACTGACCAGCCGGTCTACGTGAAAGGCGAACCCTGCACACAGTGCGGAGACCGATCATGCCACGACACGACCCTACTCTGCGTAAGGATTCATCGCTGGCCTCTCTGTAACACAATTTTTACGGCCTACGCAGCACGCAAACGGCATCCCCCCCCTGTAAGGCACCCGGAATTTTCGCAGCGCTGGTGATTATGGCTGGTTTGCCGGTTGGGCGCCGTTGATGACATAACATATCAAGTAACCATACGCACGCCAAGTCGCTGCGGACCAAGCACGGGACTCAGACAACGCATCTTATTATTTCTCAGAATCATTACGCTCACTAACATGATCTAAGCAATGATTGGTTCTGAGTCATGTGCCTTACCAACGTGACCTTTCACAATCTTGCCATTAGATCTAGGAATTCGTGACGTCATCACCTAGTGGTACATATGACGTGTTTGTCGCCGCTTTATTGGTTCAATTCTGTCAGGGCCATGGAGCCGCACGTCGGTGCATGTTTTTGTTCAGCTACAGCCAAACGCGTTGACTGAGCAAGTGCTAAGCACCGAGCCAGGCGCCAACATCCACCTGTCTAGGCTGCTGAAGTAGAAGTGCAGCGTCGAAGTCGACAACACTGTATTGTACGGTATATGAGATTAACGTCCTAAAGTGACTCATCTGCAATGAAGGATGCCATAGTGCAGGACTGCGTATTAATCTATACCACCTGGGGTTCTTTAACATGCACTGACATCTTATACATGAACTCCAGCGCCATGTCAAGGTTATCACGCTCGTTCCGACTAAAACTTACCAAGAAATTTTTCCCAGCATGACGGTCGCTCTGTCCACAACGAACAAAACGGGCTGAAATAGAGAACGCCCTAGGCTGCCCAAGCTCATGTATTCATTTTAGCGTTCTTGCGAAAATAAACTATGTTAGAGCAGTTTAGTACGCCTAGGTTTATCCTCAAGTAATCACCTTCAAATCACGTTCGAATATGCACTACTTCGGCGCCTTGCAATTCGCCTCTATCGAAATGAGGCCGCCACGGCCGGTATCAATTGAATCGCTGGTGTCGGTTTCAGCAGTCCAGCACCGAAACCACTCAGCCACCCCGGTGTGTAGTAGACCCAGCGCGTGCGTGCATGCGTGTGGGCGGTCTGTGTGTGTGTGTCCTTGGTATGCAGTCTAAAATTAGGAATAAATTTATTTTTGTGCCACTCGTTTCGACTTGCGTTACAAATGTACGTTAGTACAGTGACCAAGAATGACAGCCGTAATCGATAAAAATGAAAATTTTCGCTGGGCTCCTACGGGTTTCGCGTATTTGAAATTTGAGCAGCGACTCACATCTTGTTTCTCAGTTCTTTGTCTTTTTACTAAGAGTCTTCCCGCAAAAACGACTGTCTGAAAGCCCTTGAGTACAGATAGGTGTACGAAAATGCTATCAAAAATATACAGCAGCTGTATCTTACCGGCACTGACCTGTATATGGGGCATAAATGTGAAGGCCAAAAAAAGGTTCAGATTAAATGAAAGACAGCTCAGCGATCCATGGAAAGAAAATTGAAAGGTCTAATGTTAACAGACCGGAAGCAGACAGAGTGGGTGAGGGAACAAACGCGAGTTAATGACATCCTAGTAGAAATCAAGAGGAAGAAATAGGCTTGTACAGGGCATGTAATGCAAAGGCAAGATAACCGATGGTCCTTAAGGGTAACGGAGTAAATTCCAAGAGAAGGCAAGCGTAGAAGGGGGCTGCAGAAGGTTTGGTGGGCGGATGAGATTAAGATGTTCGCAGGCGTAGCGTTGGCACAGCTGGTAAAGGACCGGGTTAATTGGAGAGACATGGGAGAGGCCTTTGCCGTGCCATGGGTGCAGTCAGGCTGATGATGATGGTGATGATGATGAGCAAAAATATGCCCAGATAGGTGTAAACGGCTTGTTATTAGCGCACGTCATCCATAAGGAGGTTTTATTTACGCCATCTAGACGGAGTATCACATTAACTTTCCTATTCATGGCTAGTGTTTAGGATTACAGGGAAGTAAAATTTTTACTCTCCACAGAAAAAGAACAGGAACACGTGCCATGTTTATGTATCCTCCTTCTGTGTTTATCCTTGGAGTCATGCCAGAGCAGGAAGCTGGCAGAAATCTGCACGGGCAGTCATCTACCCACTTTGGTCGACTGTGCGGTTCTCACGTGACTCAGCGTCATGGGTTTTTTTGCCGTCTGCAAGTGTGCCGGCGGCGTAGGCGGAAGTGGCAGAAGTCGTCTGCTTGTGCTTTGCGAGATCGTGTGATCGCCGTCATCGTACAGTTTTGTGCATGTTGACGCTGATATTTTTGTACGTTTGCCAGCCTCAGCCTCTGACCTATTTGGAGTGAAACTGCGCATGGAGCTTGCATATTGTTTCAAGGATTGTCCTGTAGTAATTCTGCAAGTGGTACGTATTTGGTTCGGCCACGCAACATGAAAACCTGTAATCCTCTGCGCCGAGATTAATGAATCGAAATCGGCGAACTCCGGGTTGACTCCGAAGCGTGTCGGCGGCACCATCAAAGCACCCGAGCATTCTGGGACGCTCGCCTTGGCGCGTTTGGAGTTGTGGCGCTTTCGTTGCAGATAACAGATGGCGGCACCGCCGCCCTTCGGCGTCTGTCTGTCGTGGGCTATTTTTGGTTCCTTTATTTTGGCGTGGATGATTACAGGTTTGCATCATGCGCAGGCGAACCAGGCAAAGTCCGTTTTTAAAGTTACTTCAAGGAAACAAATCTACCCTAATACTTAAGCTCTGTGCGGATTTCAACAATGAACGAGACAGAAATTGTGACGACAAGAAAGTTAGTCTCTGTGATGCACAATAGTGTAGGGAAAGCTATTTCACCTTACGAGCGCTCTCAGAAGTTAAGTGAAACTTTATTTTCATAGGCGTGCACCTCGCTGTAGCTTATTAAAAATAAGCATTAATAAGCTGAAAAAAGAACACATCAGGAGGTAATCTGGCACGGCTGTGTTTGCTTTCATCTTCATGTGTTTAAAGGTTGACTTAACATAATACGGACTGTTGCTTAGCTGGGGGAAAATCGAAAAAAATTGTTCAGCATGACCGCTCGCTTGTTCGGGCTCAAATTTCTTACTGAAGTGGAATTTGGTCGTCAGTTTTGTTTTTTTGTTAATGCGAAAGCATTACTACCTTATGCCGGCTAAAAGGTGTCCACGAAATGTGGAAACAAAATGTAAAATTTGTCGAAATCTGAGAGCTCGAGATCGGAGAGCTATTGCGCCCCTTCCTTTCGTCGAAAATTCTGCACTCCCTTTCGCAATCCTCCACGTAAGCATGTATAAGTTCCCTCAGAATTTTATCGTTTTCGTTGGGTACATGCCCGATTCGGTCAAGGTTATTTGAAGATCTCCAACGTCTAATTTGATGGCGCACTGTCGGCCGCAAAAGCTTGCGGGATATGCGATGCGTGGCCGAGAGAAGCAAAACTGGATTGCTGCTCCATCTGCCGTCAGAGAGCGCGGTGTCGAGGCTCATGGAACGCCTGCTGCGACAGTACTGTGACTTAACGTAATTGGGTGGCACGGCAGTAATACCTACCCGCTCATTGACGGCAGATGGCTCAGCCACGCATCACAGATGCCCGAAACTTTTGTGGCCGACAGTACAAAAACAGCAAGCTTTCACAGTAATGGTGAAACAGCAGCGCCATCTGTGTCTACCGGGGGAAAGGGCGCCATGAGTTAGCTATCGTTGAGGCAGCGGCGAAACCCAAGAGGGAGGAAGCGCTTTGCGTGGTTGGTTTGAAAATACTTGCTTACCCTTACCGCGAACCAACCTATTCGGTTCGAATTCGGTTCGAATGCCGAACCGAATAGGTTGGTATAGCAGGCACTGAAAGCCCCGCACACTCATTGAATAAGAAAATAAAACCTGTGTCGAGGCTGAGAATCGAGCCAGGGCCTTTGGTGTTTGAGGCGGAGACGCTTCCACTCCACCACGATGGCTCAAGGTTGAATCGTGAATAAATAAAGGCGCATCTAGTGAATGCACGGGTTTCGTATATTAACTCTTCCGATCCATAAGTCTCAGCGCTTTCGCTACGTATATCCTGGCCTAACAGAGCTAGGCCATCAGCAATTTTCCTGCTCCGTTTCGGTCTTTAGGAAACGTTCAAACCAGCTCGACCTATTTCATACGGCATTTAAAAGGAAAGCCATAATCTATTCTTCATTTTCTGTTAAAGGCAGCTACATTGACTATATGCTTCATTTTTTCTTCACATGGACGGAGCAAATATATCCGCACATGCACTTCACAGTGTTACATCGACCATTCAGGCTCCAGCTGGCGTTGGTTGTTGTTTACACTGTAGTGTAAGAAAGGAATTACTCACCAGAAGAAAAAGAAAAGACACAATGACATTAGCAAAGGTTTTTTTCCCGGACATTTCTTTGGATGGCCAATCCCCCTTGTGGGTATGTGCCATTGTGTGAGGTCAACAACAACATATAAGGGTAAAAAGGCTAATCCACAAAAAAGGGCAAATAAGTATTTTTTATAGCTTGTCGTTCTGTAAATGCAGTGCCTCAAGCCCACATGCACACTGGAAGCATGTCAAGTAACTGATAATTAATAGAACAATTAGCTTGCTGCCTGTTACATAAGGTATGGTGCAGTATGCTGATTACAAACAGCTGGTATCACCGAATGCGGTGAGTTCCAACTTGGAGCTCGTGGCGCAATTTGTCCACTTAGTGTCTGCTTCAAAGTTGAAGGTGAACTAGAATATTTGATTATGGGCAAAAATTGCACTTTTCATAGACTGGCATTCCACAGTGTTGTTGATTCCATAGCTGCTCAATGTATGATCTGTTCCAGCACAACGCCGTTATTCTGTTAAATTGGGACAACTAATATATCTGTAGCACATTCTAGCACCGCTTGTTTCAATAATATTTTTCTTAGAACTTTCGGGTGGCACGGAAGTAATACGTACCCGACTAGTATTTTTTCACTGTTAGCTTTCTTTTCCCTTCCTGATTTAAAAATCGGCATGCTTTGAGGGACACATTTATTAAGCTATTGTCGTGACTACCCTCAAGCAATTGCATTAAGACAAAAAGTTAAGTGACTGGATGTTAATAAAGAGTTTTCTGAGATATACTGGAAGACTGGACCGCATAATGAATGACGACCGTATGCCATGTGGGTCGATGCCGCATGCACAGGCGAGGACACGGTTGTAGCCGTCACGAACCCCTTCCCCTAACCGTTTGGCACTCTTCACATATCCCCGCTGCCACTTCGGAGGAGGCTGAAGAGGCCACCATTGCCCTAGCCGTCACGCGCATGGATGCCCGGTATATTCTGTAAGACTTTCTGACGGGCTAGCTGGTACATATTCATTTCTGAAGGCTGTGCTCTAAAAAAACGTTCACAAGAAAAAAGGAGGACAGACTTTGCGCTTCTTTCCTGTCGTCTGTCCTCCTTTTTTCCTGTAAACGTTTATTTAGCGCAAAGCCTTCAGAAAGGTACATACGGTCAGACTCTAAAACTGCCATACTAAGTTTTTCTCGCGGGAGAGTTCATGTCCCTGCATTTCGCATACTGAACTCTCTCGCCGCACACCCGACCCACCACATGGAGCTCATATGGGTGCCTGCCCACTCCGGGAATCCCGGAAACGATGCTGCCAACGTTTCAGCTCGATGTTCTTTCAACCGGACACCGGCGGCCTCCGATCTAGGGTTCTCACGGGAGCGCATGCATTAATTCAGTGAACTGACGCAGGCCTGCAAAGCCGAGCGTCGGCTCAACCTCCAACCCCATCCCTCCCTCGACAATTATCACCAGACACTGAAGGCAACTCTAAACACGCACCTTACCCTTTACTTATATACGCTCGCGCTATCACCAAGTTCCCGCAAACTCGTCCTGTACCCTGTGCCACAATCCCAGAGCCACTCTCGACCACATTCCTTTCTTCTGCCCGGCGGATCCTCCCCCGCGGGGCCTCAAGCACCTTACCACTTGGGAGGCTTGGGAGACCCTACTGAGCTCAGAGGACCCGACCAAGCTAGCCATAGCCGTAGGCCAGGCTGCCAGTGTCATGTGCCTCCCGGACGTGAACGTTTTAAGTGCAGTGGGGACTTGCAGGGGCCCAAGCACCAGCGTGTCCTAAACTCCCCAGTTCCAAATGCAGTTTTCACCAAAACCGTAAGCTTCAGGGCCTAGAAAGCAGGTCTTGGAGGAATCATCTCAGTTTTTTACCGCCCTCCCAGTGGTAATGAGAATGCTTTCCTTGAACGTCTGGACTCCCTCTTTCATTTCATTGATGTTAAGAAGTAGAACATTGTATGGGGCGGTGATTTTAACATTCATATGTTGTGTAATAATACTATTCAGAACAATTTTGAAATTCTTCTTTCTTCAAATAGCTGCTCAAACATAATAAGGGAACCCACTCGCATTACTTCCAACACGGCAACGTTGGTTGATCTTTTTATTACTAATTTTGATATAGCCCTTATTAAGAGTGGTGTAATCTGCTGTGACATTAGTGATCACATGGGAATTTATATGTGTAAAGAAAAACATCGTACAAAGAGGCTGTCTGATCAGCCTTATTACCGCCAAATAATCTCTGAGCATAGACTGAACACCTTCTGCAGAGAAGTAGAAAATGAGACATGGCATGACATTTGTTAAATAATGTGTCCTAATAACGCATACCACACTTCTTTACGCAAGTTTATCGCTCTGTATCAAAATAATTTTCCCCTTACGAAGGTAACAAAACGAAAAAGAATTAGGAAGCCATGGATTTCATCGTCTTTGTTGCATCGCATCGAGGTAAAAAACAAACTTTACTGGAAATTTATTGAAACGAGAGAGCCTGATGACTGGACACAGTACAAAGCTTATCGCAACCAATTAAACCGTGATATTAGAACTGCTAAGGACTGTTACTACAGTGACATCTTTGAGAGTAGTGGTGGTCGTACGGATATATTGTGGAAACAGCTTTCCAACATCATTAACCCTTCAAGTATTACCAAAACTTCTGATATTTTAACAGTTAATGGTGTTGAGATGAGTAGGTTCGACTTGGCTAATGCGTTTAATGATTCCTTCCTTGATAACTCGCGGTCCCAACATAACCCGGAAGCGATCAAATTTCTAGAAACTAACAACTCGCAGAGTGTTTTTCTTACTGCAGTTGACAACGAAGAAGTTCAGTCAATCTTCAGGGAACTACACAATAGCCCATCGCTTGATGCGGACGGACTTCAAACTTCTCTTGTTAAGTACGTTATAGACATTATTTCACCCTCACTGACTCATATCTTTAATCTATGTCTTAGCACTGGTACGTTTCCCACGGAGATTCAAGTTGCTAGAGTACTGCCTGTATTTAAAAAAGGTGATCACAATAATATCGCCAACTATAGACCAATATCCCTCCTACCAGTGTTTTCGAAAGTTCTTGAAAAAGTGGTCGCTAAACGCCTGCACCAATTTTTGGATCGCCACACTATTATTACCCGATCTCAACACGGTTTTCTGAAAGGATTTTCTACCGAAACTGCATTAGTGGCCCAAAAAAAAATTATCTTAGAAAACTTTGAAGAAAAAAAGATTACACTTGGGGTTTTCATAGACTATAAAAAAGCCTTCGACATCATTAGTCATGACACTCTTGTTGCGAAAATTCAGAGATATGGTATCAGGGGCCATGTGCTAGAGCTAATTCGTTCTTACCTTTCGCACAGATATCAATATGTCGACATCAATGGATGCTCCTCGCGCATGACTCGAATCAAAACTGGCGTCCCGCAAGGGAGTATCTTAGGTCCACTTCTGTTTAATTTATACATCAATGATATTACCACTAATAATACGAATGCATACTTTATAATATACGCGGACGACACAAGCATATTCCTCAGTGGTTACAACCCCGATGATCTCATTATCCTTGCAAATAGGACGCTTTCAGCGCTTGTCCACTGGGTAAACTGTAATGCTCTACAGGTAAATGTTCCGAAAACGAAAGCAATGTTCTTTCGTCCGAAAGGAAAGATATTAAGTTTCTCCACACAACTCTGTTGTGCCTCGAGTAGTATAGAATTTGTTAACACCTTTAAAACGTTAGGAATCTGGTTTACGGAAAAACTGCTCTGGGATACACATATTGATCATATATGCCTTTAGGTTGCTCGTGTAGTTGGCGTACTATGACGATATCGCCATTTTTTTTCTACCTCAATTAAACTGCTTGTGTTTAAAACCCTCTTCATGCCACATTTGCATTACTGCAACCTAGTTTGGGGAGCTGCTCCAAAGACCACTCTTCAAAATATTTACCTCCTTCAAAAGAAGGCCTTAAGAATTATTTTTAACCAACCTTACGATTATCCTTCCGCAGCCCTTTTTCACAATAGTAACGTGCCGAGAATATTTACTCTCTGTGATATACGTCTGTCCTTGCGCTACAAACAGGAAACACGAGACAAAATTTCAACAATATCTCAAATTGCTAACCTTGAGCTCCTTGTGCCTACATACCCGCTACGCCATCTGCGGCACTACACCCTTAACACGCCACGAACTAACTACGGGATACAGATGCTTAGATATTATCTTCCCGCACTACTCAATCGTCTCTTTGATGCAGGCATTAACATTAATAAATACAGCAATGCTGACCTCCAGGCGTTCTTTCACTAAATAATTCTCTTTTTTTATGGTTTGTGGTTCTTACGCATACGGTAGAAATATGCAGGCTCGTTGAATGCTTATCGTAACCCGTCAGCACGCCAATATCATGCTGTCTTCATTCATGTATGTTGAATATTGTTCTTTTATGCGTTGTCAATGTGTTCACTGCTGTGAAATTAAGTACTCTAATCTCTGCGCATATAGAATGTTTAAATAATGCTTTCAGTTCATGCTTTGAATTTTATATATTACTTGTTCTTTATGTTATATTCCGCGCTTAGTTTGTGCTTCCGCTGTTCATTCACAGATTGTGAATCATGCCTTAGGTTGATGTACGCCTTTCTTGTTTGCACGTGACCAATGGTGCCACTGTTGCTGGATGTTGTGGGCCTCGGGAGCTTGTCAAGCTACGGCTTTTTTTCCCGGGGCCCACTGCTCTCTGTAGCTAAAAATAAATAAACTGAACTGAACTGAGTACAAGGAGAAACTTAATGAAAATTCATACCTCCACTTTACAGTTGCTGAAGGTCATACAGGCTGCTGTAACAGACTGCGTACGGTGACAATTCCTGCACAAGCACCCGTTTTACTTCGTTTTTCTCAGCACAGCTCACCTGTGGACGTATAACACTTCACTGCATCACAGAAATATCCTAGAGAAAATGCATATGCCGGACTAAGAGCTTGATACCGCGTGCCTTGCGGTTAATGGAAATTCCCTGAAGCTTTCTATACCTGTTCCGCAGCTGGAGCCTGCTAAATCAGCTGAATGTCTATACAGTGAAGCACACCAAGAACACTGAAAAACATGTACCTAATTCTAGTCGAATAAAAGAGCGTCAGCATCGAAAACTGACAAAGTGCCCAGACGAATGCTTCTTGCAGGCCTCGCTTGTGACTAGATGCGGTTTCTGGAAGTTTTGTGTAGTGCTTGACAGAGCAGGTGATGCGCAGTGTTTTCAGTTGAACCGGTACGAATGTATTGCGCAAATCGCAATATACAGCGCGCAAATGGCCAGTGGGGTTCATAGCAGGATCGTTTATTCCACTGAAGGAAAAAGTTGCTTCATAAAAATCAGGGTTTTTAGACTATTTAAAAGCTGCTCATAGGTTCTGGGCTTTATATCTGAGCGTTTATTCATATAGCCAGCGACCACCTTTCGCCACCTCCTTCGCCGGCGCTTTGTTCCTTGTGCATTGCTTAGCCATTGGCCCACAAGCTTAACACTTATGTTCAATTCCAATGGCAAATCGGGATCAAGTTTTTCTGCAGTGTTTGGAGCAATCGTATTCCAGTGGCAAAATGGGAGGAGCGCGAGTTGTCTATTCCAATGTCAGATCCGGATCAGGTGTAGTTCCTGAATCACTCCGTGGAGCAGCGATATTTGCTCCGCCGAAATCGGCACATTTGACCGGAACCTCGTGTGACGTTTTCCTTACCCCCGCGTCTGCTTCCTGTGACGACCGGCTGCGGCTACTTCCTTCCTGTCGTCGCTACGCGGTGATCCGGGCAAGATACCAAGCACGTTTTTAACCTTTTTAGATTCTTAGCGACATGCAGCGCCATCGCAGCCGAAACACGCCGTAGAAACTTTCACAAATATATTTATCTTTCGTTTGTTTTTCGTCCGCAATATAATAAATAAAAATTACTTCATGAATTAAAAATTGCTTTTAAGACCAAAATCGTTAACTTGTTTGAACCTGCCGCGTCTTCTGACGTCAGAAAACTCGTACTCGCTAAGACTAGCAGCTCTGTAAATGTGGACGCAATGTGTAAATTTGAAACGTTTTATCGCTAAAATTCTTGTGGTGCGGGCGTTTTATGACAAACCGAAAGCTCCATGCGTCTTTTGTTTGCACTAAATGTGAGGGACAGAGTGGCGGCAAGGATGAATCGGTGGTGAAGCGAGAGGCCCCAATTCGACGGCCGCCGCCATGTTGCTTGAACGTGGAGCTCTTCTTGTGCGGGAGCGCACGGATTCCAGTTGCAGGCTGGGAGGAAGAGATCTCCGCCGGAGCTACGCGCTCCGTTCGTGATTCGGTGGAGGGCTGGCGATCTTCCATTGGAATTCAACATTACGGTAGCCTAAAGCGCTGCCCGGAGCTGCCTGCGCTCTGCTAGCGCCTTCTGCGTTTCGTGCCACCAACTTGCATTTGACGTTGTCTTCACATGTCCGCGCTAGCACAGCAATATCGCCCAGAAATTAATGCGTTTGGTTCTCGTTCAGTGCATGTGCCTTCGCATCCACACTAAAAAATTATTTCAGGCCGCGTGAGACTGCAAGCTGTTTGAAGCGTGCTGCTGTGTTTAATTTCCTACATTCTAAGTAGTATTCCATGCAGTATTTTATCCTGACCGCAAAATTAAACCACGGCTTCTCTGGTCCCTTGGTGCCGGAAGGAAACTTGCGTGTAAATTGAGCAGCGGACAATTTGAGGCCCCTCAAAATATTGTTAGTTAAGATGGCACATTCTCGCCTTGCATCTGAGGATAGTCCGATAAGAAGGCTTTATGCCCCCTGCCCATGCCCCCCAGGCTCACTGGTGCAAAAATACAGATCGGACCAACCACACTTCTTCTCTCTCCTAAGATTCCAACGTTGCTTTCACTTCCTCCAAACAATCGGCACTAGCGCTTTCTGGGTTGGCACTAATGCAAGCATAGACTTCAAAAGGTTCTCATATATTTGAGCTTGCGGTCCTCCTGCAGCCGCGTATCCGACAGTGAGCAGAGCACTTCCTCCCACCGACCGACACAACTCTTGCTTTTCGACCGCAACCGCTGATGACAGCACCATGCGCTGTTTCTCTGTATCATTTTCTACAATTGTTAAAATCAACTCCAGCAGCTTTACTTGCTGCTCTGACGCCGTCTGTGATGAGGCGTTACTGCGGAGCCTTGCCTTTTACTGAGGTTCTTCAAATAATGGCCTGCAGTCTTTGCAACGATGGCAATGCGCGCCGCTAACTTGCCCGGATAATTAATTAGTCTGCATTTGCCAGGCTCCCCTAACCTTTTTGACCAACGTACTGCAATTCGCAGTGCAAGAGATCAATGAAGCCCAAAAGGATTAGATCTGCCGGAGCCGAGAAGTCTGTAAGCCGTGCTTCATTCAGATAGCGAACTGCAAATGCTGAAGCTATCACTGTGAATCTGTTGGGAGTGCGATACTTATGTGGTTTAATATGCTTCCATCGATAGCATTTTGGATTCCTTGGGGTTGGTTTTACTGTTTGCCACTGATATTTCTTTTCATCTATTTTTGTTCTTCTTCTTACCTTTGCGTCTAACCACGTGGCACATGTCTTCCCCTGCATAAAAATAGAAAATCTTCTCGACCTAGTAAGATGTCGTCAGTTCGCGCTGTGTGTGACAGTATGTTGGTTCCGTGTTCATGCCATAAAATGCACAGCGCGTTGTAAGCGCCAGGTTCCTAATAGGGTTGGTACACGAACCGTTCTTCCGCCTCGGCACTGCAGAAAGGCGACAACATTGTGCCAAGGGAACAGTCCACTGGGGAGGACGGTTCAGAGCTAGCGGCCTTTGGCATCATCGCTGCAGTCATCGCCCTTGTGGCGGCCATTGCGGGCTTGGTCTCAATGCATCGGGCTGCAAGCGATGCCGCCACCATCGCGGGCGCCGCCGGAGCCGCCGGGCCTGAGGTAGCCGCCGGACGAGCCGAAGGCTTCCCACTGAGTGGGGTTGCCGGTGACGAAATCGCGGCTGCATCGCCGAACGGAGGCGCCGGAGACAAAAGCGGCGAAGGAGCCACCAAGGAAGGCACCAAGGAGGGCTCCAAGGAGTCCCACAAGTCAGACATCCCCGAGGATGCGGGAAGCCAGGAGGCGATCATCTCCAAGGCCGACTGATGATGTTCCGCGCCTCGTTGCGCGCAAGCGCTGCTCTGCTCATGGCGGGAGCTTGCGGGTCACTTCACGCTGGTCACTAGGGCAATGCGTAAAAACAAAAATGAATTACGCGATCTTTACGCTATGTTACATAAATCACTAAAACAACCGATTGATGTGTAGACAACTGTAGCACCTCGTTTTATCGGGATGGTCACCTAGAAACTGTTTCTAGCGTGCTGCTCCCTTTACATTTCAGCCAATCCTTTTATCGCTTTCTAGTTGCTTCAACTTATTGAAAAGTGAAGATTCTTCGGCATTTCCTAACCACTAGTGCATCTCTGTTCCCTCGGGCGTCCTCGTGCACCGAGCACTTGAGGGCCTTATATTGCAAAAGAGTATGTTCTATTCTTTTTCTTTCTTCCATTTTCGAACAGGAAATCTCCTGCCTGTGAAGTTTTTTACCGGAGAATTTCGTCACCTAGCACAGAAAAAAAGCTAACACGCAGCGGCCCTGGTGCCGTCAGTTCCTAACGTCTTGTGTCACCTCGGCGTCATATTTTCATCGTATCGCATTGCTAGGCAGAATCTGGGCTTAGTGTCCCGAAGCGACTAGTGGGCTATGAGTGTTGCGGTAGCGGATAGCTGCGGATTCGTTTACACCACCTAAGGTTCTAAACATGCACTGAGTTCACGCAACCAAAAGGCGTTTTTGCATTGCGCCTCCTTAAAAACGCGGATGCCGCGGCTGGGATGCGATTCCGCGAATTTGTGCTTATCAGCCGAACGCCAAAAACACGGCGATCATGGCGGGTCCTATTGGCTCATGTATCATACCCGGCGTCTATACGCACACGCAGGCCAACTTGTTCGCGGCATCCGTTGTGCGCATGCAAGCTGTGCATACAGTGTTTGCACCTCCTCTCCCTATCACAAACTGTCGCCTTTGCAACGGAATCGTGGCAGTAAGCGTGTCTTTTGCCCCTTCACCTTTGTTAACTGAAGCCCCTCTAATGCGGGCCTCCTAATTAACTCGAGACGCGATACAGTTGATACACAAGTTTTTAGTGTAGCACGTTCTTTTTCCCCGCGGCGCCTGGCTTTGCAGAAATAGGGCTGCCGCTTACCAATGTTGCCAAAAAAGCGAGCACCGCTATTTATAGCGACTTTCCATAGATGGGCGGGCTTCCAAAGCTTCTGGGCTTTCCTCTAGGACTCGCTAGCATACGCAAGGTGCTGCTTCAACGAGATAGAGATTTTTTTTCTTAACTCTGAGCTTCCTTTCAAATCACCTCCGAAGTTAGCGGTACCAAATACGCAAACTTTAAAACTTGTAATAACGATGTTCTGAGCGCGGCAGCCGCATAGCTTCCAAATTCGGTGACGAGGAGGGGAGCGTGGCGGGTCTGTGAACATTTTTCTAGCCACAATCCGATGCGAGTACCCGCCGCGTCTTCCTGTGACGGTGCTTTGGTCTTGGTTCAGCAGCGTCCCTGGTATAAATCATAATGCCGTATGGCCCTGAGGGTATTTAAAATAAATAAATAATACGAAAAAGCGTGACAGCTGGCTGCAACGCAAGGCTGCTTCGCGGAAGGCCTCTCATTACGTTTCACCCTAGCGGTGACAGCATATAATTTGTTGTTTATGAATTAAGGATGTCGCGCAGCAGTCAACAAAAAAGTACAGAAGACGTAGGCGCAGGATCAACAACGAAACACAAACGCTCGAGAGCAGCTATGAACTGTATATTCCTATGAAATTAAAAAAAGAATTTTCAATCGCTCCGGTCAATAAATTAAATCTAAACCAACTAGCCTTCACTCAGTGCCTACTTAGGATCGTCTTTTCATTTCTCGTCGGTCAAATCGATGGACATGACGAGTTGCGACCCCACGGTTTCCCGAGCTCGGCCCACCAACGCCTAGTCATTCGCGGCGGTTGGCTGCGTCAGAGGAAAATAGAGTTTCTGGTGACTTTGACGATGACCAGCGCTTTGCAAAACCTTTCTGTCGTCTTGTTTTGCATTCATGTTTGGAGGCTAGGCACAGAACACCTAAGACTGGATACTTCGTGGAAAGTAGCCTACCTTAGTAACATTGCATTTCATTATGGCATTGTCGTGCGGCTGGCGTGGCAGAGACTTGATTTATACTTCCTGTCGTGATCCATTCTTGGTCTCCGTGTTCGGTGGCTGACACCACTGGCCAGGAAATCTATCGGTGTCACGAAATTGTCGGCACCCTCGAAGGAGTCCAATAGCACTCTGAAGAGGACCGAAGAAACAGACGCAAACCGCAGAAAACTTTCGCAAATACGATGTCATTCATAGTGTAGTGACAGAGAAACCAACTGGAATTATCTCATCCTCTCTAGTAGTAAAATCTCGTGACGTCTACTCTAGGCAACGCTCACAAATTTACTAAGATTAGAGTCCACTGACAAACTGTACAAAGGTTAAGGTATCGGAAGAGCTGCCTTTCAGTAACGCCACATCCATGAACCCCTAACCAAGGCAAGAATTCTCAATCTCTCTGGCAGTCCAGGCATCAAAATTTCCCTGAAGACAAAGGAATCCCGAAAAAACTCAATCATAAGCCTTCAGTCTAGTTTACTATAGATGCTGTTGAAACTGTATACCAATGTTCACATTAGACCTCACATCCAAACCACCGCGGCTGCTTCCAAAGTTCGGAAAGTGCAGACAGGGGTCACAGTCTGCAGGGCAGTCTGCGTGCAGTTGCCATCAACGTAGAAATAGTAGTATGACGTGCCAGGAAGCCAGGAAGCGGCTTACTTTTTCGGAAGAGCATACACCGAGGGAGCGCTAAGGACGTAGCGTCTCTGGGGTTTCCGGTTCCTAACTCGGCCATACAGAGAGCCATGTGCAATGCCTTCCGTGTCTCCGGTGGAAGCAGCAAGTGCTGCTCCCCAATCTCCTAGAGAAGGCCTAAAGGTATTTAGGTCGCAGGGCTCCAAGGCCTCTCCACACGGCAAGTTTACGTCACGAGACAGCGTTCCTCCGTTGCCTTGGAAGAGGCTTTCAACATTACTCCAATCGAGACTCACTGGAGAGCGTCAAGAATCGCAAGACCCAGATTACTGGTTCAAGGAAAGGTTCTCCGAATAGTCCCGAGACACTGCGTATAAAACCAAACAATAAAATTTGTAATTTATTTAGAACATGGTCACCAGTTGCTGTGCCTGCACGAGACACTGCAACCTCTCCAACGCACAGCCCGCCAAACCCAACCTAAAAGCAAAGTGGAAACTATAGCCGACATGACTCTTAGTTACAAAAAGATAACAGTATGCTCACATAACTTTATTCTCAAGGCAAAGGTAATATTAGTGATCTAGATAGTCTCGTGGAAAAAATAGCAGGTTTTTATCAGGCAGTCGGAGACTTTAGTCCACACATTACATACTGGGGAGGCCATGCAAGTAACACATAGTAAAATAATAAATTTATTTTGTCAGAGACTTGTGGTGGGATCGTCAGTTTGTGCTTGACGCGTGACGTCAGGAGCCAGCGGAAGTTGCGACTGCGACAGTGGATCTGCGGTCATGCGACGCAGGTGTATAAAAGCGGAGCACGATCATAAAAGGGGGGCTTTTTTTCGTCACCTGGGAACACAGTGGACTGCTTCCTCTGTCAGCGCTCAGGCACGCGTTAGGCTATGCCCCTCGGCTTAACGCGACAAGAGTAGTACTTGCTTATTGAATGAAAATGAAGCTACCTATTCCCCCTAGCTGAAGGAAAGGTAGCTGCCAGGATTTAGGTTTTCTATAATTTTGTTGCCAATTTCAAAAGTAATACTTTACAGAATCCTTCCAGGTATAATTTGTGTGCCAAAATAATCCCAATAAACCCGCAGTGAAGCGAGATTAGCCTAGGTATGCTCTTAAAAAATCTAAAATGGTTTAACGCAACGGTGAGAGCTTGAAGTGAGATTCCTGATAAACAAGGGTACTGCTGGCAACAGAGGAATTCCAGAGCATAAACAGCAGGGCAGCAATCATAGTAATAAAGCTTATAAAGATGGACAAATTGAAGCTTGTATAAACTTATGCATCCACATCCAGTCTTAATGAGGAGGCAGCCGAAATCTTCAGTGCAACGTGGGGATCGGCAATCATTGGAGCAAAAATGCAATACACTTTCCTGATGGGCTACTTTAATGCCAAGGTAGGAAAGAAGCAGGTAGGCGTCCAGGCAGCGCGATATTACGGCACGGGTTCGGAAATAGCAGGAGAAATTGATTGGTAGAATATGAGAACTGAAATAGTTTACTGGTTATGATTACCTTCCTTCGTAAATGGCGTAGCCTGAAGTGGACTAAGAAGAGCACGAATTGCGAGACAAAACATAAAAAAGCCTTTGTATCCTCCTCGCACCCTGGCGTAGTCAAACATGTGAATGTGCTCGGATAGGTGATATGTAGTGCGCAAAGGATGGAGAGGTTGGTATTAAAACTAAACTTTGAGAATGGAAGGAACTACTAAGAATGCAGCTCACCAACGAGTAAACGGTAAGAGGGAAAGTAGAGGAACTGATAATATCTCTGACAAACGGGTATTCCGGTGCAGAAGATGAATGATAATCTCTCAATATTAGGGAGAGCGCATTACAAAATGGAGTTTGTGCAGCTGGACAGTGTACTGGCAAGCACCTTTAGAAGACTGTATTCAAGCTGTCGTGCTTCTAACTGAGCCCATAAGTTGAAGGTAAATTGCATGACGAAGACCAATATGCAGAGGATAAAGCGAGCTTCAAGGAATACAGGTAGGCAAAATGTGGTCAAAAGGAACATGGCAATCTGGAAAAATTAAATGCACGCGCTAAGAGGGAAGCTTAGCACTTACAAAAGTTGTTACATATGTAGATAAAATAGTTAAAATTGGCGAATAATTCTAAGCAGAGCTCTACAATAGCCGGAGTAATCAGTATGAAGCGTGCTGTATGCAGGAATTGAACTTCTCGTTCGTAACGAAGGATGAAGTAACGAAGCTTGCAAAGGGTAAAAGCAGCCGGTGACGCTCAGGTAACTGCAGAATTGTTGAAGGACGATGGAGACATTGTACTAAAATGACTTGACACCTTGTGTACGCCGTGCTCCATGATCTCGATCCTAAAGAAATCTCGGAAGGACGCTAAAATCACTCTAATCTATAAAAGGGGCATCGAGGACTGGACTTCAAAAAATTGACAGATTTTCAAAAGGTATTTGCGAAGGTGACTGCAAATCAAGTTGGATCAACGTTAGATTTACATAAATTAAAGGACCAGGTCCTCATTCGGAAAGGCTATTACAATATTACAATATCCACGCCATCAATAGAGAAAGCAGCAGAGTATAAGCATCCTGTATTTATAGCTCTCATGAATTGCGGCAAAGCATCTGACACAACCAAAACCTCAACAATCATGCAGGTAATGCTTAACCAGGACGACGAAGGGGCGTAAGTGAATGTTCTGTCAAATTTATACAGCGGTTAAACAAAGGCTATTCGCCTTCACAGGGAAAGTGAAACTACCGATAACGTAGAGAGTCAGGCAAGGACACATCTTTCCGGTAGTTTCTACATACCATATAAGCCTCACGTTTATAGTAGGAATCCAGAGAACTTGATTGAGAAGAATTAGGCGTGGAATTTAATGGAGAATTCCTTGGTGGTCTATGGTTCACTGGTAACATCGGCTGCTATGTAAGTCAGGGGATGAATTACAAAGACTCATCAAGGACCTTGTTACGCAGAGCAGAACGGTGGTTCTAAGAACTGATATGCAGAAAACTAAAGTTATATTGAACCTTGTCGGAAAGGAACAGTAGTTTCTGATATGTAGTGAATTGTTCTAACAGGTAAGGGAATACATGTAATTTGGGCAGGTATTTACCGCATATACGTATTTTGAGAGCGTAATTACTGAAGGAATCAGAAAGGGATGGAGCGCATCTAGTCGGTAGTCTTATCGTTACTGCCAACTCACATGCATCTCCCAAGAGAAAAGTATATAACAGCTGAATCTTACCGGTACTCACGTATGGGGCAGAAAGCAAGCTGCTAGCTGCAGAAAAGAAAATGATAGGCGGAACGTTAAAAGCCAGGAAGAGAGCAGAGTCAGTCAGGAAATGGAAGCTAATGATATCTTAGCTGAAATCAAGAAACCTAGGTATGGCCTGTACAGCGAAAACAGGGTAACCTTTGGTTCTTAAAGATAACGGAGCTGATTCCAAGAGAAGTCAAGCGTAGCCACAATGGCAGGAAGTCAAATGTCGGATTATATTAGAAAGTTTAGGGCCTATTGTGGCCGCGGGTGGCCAAGAACAGTGTTAATTCGAGTGATATGGGAGAGGTCTATGTGTAGCGCTAGACGCAATCAGGCTAGTGATGACGATGATAAAAATATTTAGTTATCTGTACTGTCTCCCTATTGAACGCTACCCTAGATTGAGTTTCTACAATCGTAAAAACTTGCATTGACGAGTTGAATTGCATGATTGCCGCCTGCGTTTCTCACGGCAGCCGGGATAAACATTCCTGAATCATGGCATCTCGTGTTCATAAAATAAAACCATCCTGTACAAGAAAGTTTGGTATAGCCGAACAACTCCAGAACACGGCTTGGCTTATTTTCTGCCATTATCCTACTCGGAAAAACTTACTATCAAACAGGCTAGGGTAGGAAGCTAGGTACGCTCGATGAAAGACCAAGGAATGATCACAGACGCATCCTCATTTAACAGCTAACTCTCTTCTAAATGTAGGTGGGAATAGTTTGGAATATTTTATGGCGACGACACACTATACCGAAACCAACACAAGGTAGGGTTACAACAATAGAAGCATACGCCAAAATTTTAATTGTGTATGTTTCCGTGCTCTTAAAATCTTTGAATTTTACATAGAACTTCAAGAAACACAGCGAAACATCTGAGATACAAAACCAATTTACTGGCAGGCACTTGCAAGAGTACAATCGCCTAATTACCTGAGCAGAATTAAACAAAGCACTCTCTTCAGTTAAGCAAACGGCTCCTGGTCCAGACCAAATACACCATGCTCTGCCTGTGCGCCTCTCTTAACTGGCGATTCTTATTCTCCTTAAACTGCTCACTTCAATCCCGGTTGCACGAAAATTACCGGAGCCATATAAAGCGCCCACTGTTGTGCCTTCTTTTTTTAAACGCACGCACACAACCGACTTTTCCCAACTGCTACAGAACGGTTGCGTTCACAAGGTGTCTGCAAAAATCATTGGAGGTATTTTGGACATTAGGTTAACATTTCTCCTAGGATACGTCAGCTCCTTGATAGGAGATGTATGTTTGACATACCCCTTCTTCTAACATCACTGGGGTCATGCCGTGAAGCCAGTTAAGGATAAAGACGTCGGCTTTATGCGGAAAAATTTACTAGCAGGCAGCCGTGTGTACTATCGACGACAAAAGAATTCACGGACCGCGTTCTATTTGCTGTTCATGTTTAATTGTCAGTATCACGTCTATTTGTACCTCAGTCATAGGGCGCTCAAATATACCCGCGGCTTTCAAGCGTCTGTGAGAAGCAACCCAGACGGACCCAGACGACTGGCTGCCATTGCCTGCGATATGCTGTGATATGCAGCCAAGGTCCCCAACCACCCAATAGTCGGGTCGCTTCCCACGGACGCTTGAAAGCCGCGGGTATACGTCAGTGACCAATGACACAGGACAAAACGAAAGAATGGACAACGTACTGGTGTGGAATACAGCCCCAGGTCACATGAGCAGCAGCTTATGCCTATAGCCTGATTATGAGTCGGTGGCTCCAGACCACATTTGTAAAGGCGAAATTCGGACTAACGCGCTCTGTTTTGTAGTATTTAAATGACGTACCAATTTCAAATTGCGGCAGAATTTCTCCTGTATTAGTTTTCGCGTGTCATGGACACTTGTCCGCGTCAGTGCGTCAGTGCAGGCTTAACAAAGACTCTTCAACCAACCGATTGGGCCGCCTTGTAACTCAGGTAAAGAAGCTTTTTTTACACATACAGTACTTCCATACACTTATTTTTTTAAATAGAGAAGACCATTGACAGGACCTGGAAATCAAGAATGCCGCGCGACCTACATGACCTACAATTTCGTGGCAGAACGATAAATTAGCTCAGGGACTTCTTTCCAAACCTAACGTTCCAAGTACTGCCAGGAACAGCACTTTCTCTGCGATTTAGCGTGGAAAATGGGGAGCCGCAAGGATGTATCTTGAGCACAACTTCGCCATTGTTAAGCTGAATACCTTAACAACAACAATACCACAGCTTATCATGCATTCATTTATCGTTGATGACCTTGAATTCGCCAGTACATCTACGTGCGTATAATCTTGCGAAAGATAAATACAGCGCACAAAAACTCTTAGGTGTTCCCCGGTGGCTTGTTTGAATGGGTTCGCAGCCAAGCGTCCGTTGTATGCAAGGTTGACGTACTAAAGTTCTCTGTATCCGAGGTCAGCACATTAAGTTCCTTACATCCGAGGTCCAGACACGAAAATTACTCCTATCCCAGGTGGAATACTTCAGTTCCTTATAGCCGTGTTAACAAAGGAAAGTTTGTTATATCCGCGGTTATTACAATATTGTTCGTTATATCCGACGTAATATACGTAGCTTGTATAGGTAGTATACTAGGCTCGTGCGCAGCCCGGTGTGCAGGTTGCCAGCTGTCTACCTTGGAAGGCGGGTCACCTGGCACTGGCTACTGAAAGAAGGCGCTCGCCATTTTATCTTGCACAGATTTTTCTAGTGCTAACGTAATTATAAATACACTTCTAAATTAGGCGGAAAAAAATGGTTTTAAATTTCTCCATGAAAAAGAGACGTGGTGTAGTTCTTACCTCAATGACGTATACAGGAGGACCTCACATTATATCCAAACGAAACACAATTAGCCGTAAAACGCGAACCCAAATTTCTTGGAGAAATTTTCGAAAAGAAACTAGCGCTCGTACCCCACATAAATCGGCAAAAAGCAATAGCTTCCCAAGCTCTGAATATATTGAAAGTACCTTTGCGAAAACGTTGGTGGCCAAATAGAGCGTACCTTTTACGCGTATTTAGGCCGTCGCTCGTTTTTACACAATGTGTGCGTAATCGATTTATCAGCGAGACAATCGAACATAAAATGGTTAGACTTTGTACACAGACGAGCTCTCCACTTTTCATGCTGTTGGTCTAGTTGGTATCTCGCACTAGCATGAGCCAGCGCAAAAAAAAAATTGAACGGGGAAGACGAAGCTCAAAGGACGGACGACACGAACGTACGAATTGCATAGGAACGCTGCATTAGCGCTTCATCGAAGTATGAAAGGTTTTCGTCTTTTAACAGGTCCATGCAGAACAATGACACTACCTAGCTTGCTTGTAAAGGCCGGCGAACCAACTCTGAAACACAAAAGAACTATACTAACTTGCGCATAGATTATTGGAATGAGGTCATAAGAGTGGTAAGTTGGTCATGTTGGTTTTGTAGCGATAGCTACATTACGGTAGCATTTCGAGTCTTCAGCGTGGCGGCGCCGCCACCCCGTGGCTGCGGTGGCTGCGCCGCCACGCTCACACATGTTTGGTCACACACGTTTGGTGTGGAGCAGCTGCCGGCAGAGCGGCGCCGTGGTTGATCACGTGGCTTTTCACGTGGTTGGCCACGTGACCGAGTTCCACTCGGCCAGCTGCAGCTATCGCGTCACTCCAGGTTTAACCAGAGCTAAACCACCTCAATTTTTTTTCTGTCGTCCCGTCTTAATAGTGTTCCCAGTACAACAGAATAATCTCGCTGCCAAATTCCCACAAACTGTCTAGAGTGACCTCAAGTGACCAGGACACTGCTAATGCTTTAAGAGATTTACCACAAACTCAGCACACTGAGCACTGAGCACATTACCTGATACTGCATAGTTTCGACCCACTGCGTCCATTGTAAACTTTCCTCCATTCTAAATCTTCCTCTCTTGTAAACCTTCAATCTCCCTTCCACACGTTCAGTAAGAAACAAACCCTACAGAAGCATAGCCTACAATAATACCTCACACAGAATGAATAATACGGTGGCTATTTGATCTGAAATTGTACTTTTGCATTGAAAGCGCAGTAGTACAAAACGACCGGCAACAAGGGTGGGTCCTTAGTACGGAATAGAATTGGAAGAGGCTGCGTCCCAGGCCCTTGCGACCAGCCACTTTCGGCTGTCCGAGACCTAGTCCAACAAAGCGGCCTTTCATTGCGCGGGTGCGGAGATTGGGGAGTGGTCACAAGTCTGGATTTTGTTGGCATGCCCAAACCATATAGTTTATCGTGGCCGTGTTTTCAGAATGTGAGCATTCAGGAATTGGATATTCAAGGATACCAATGGTGCAATGAGTGCAGCGACTGTAAGGTTTAAGTTTGTACCTTTCTGTACGTGTGTTCATCGGGCTTGGAGAACTGAGTGGGATGTTGCGAGAATTTCTGTCGTGCGGCTGTATAGCCAGCTAGTACTTCGAAGTAGGTGACAAGTGGGGTGTTCTATGTTTGGTTTTGATAATGGGGTCTCGGGGGAGGAGCTCGAGAATGTGCCGATGAGCGGCTTCGCTGCCTGTGATCGAGTGGTCACCCGAGGTCTGTGTCACATGTATAGTCACGGACCAATTTTGTGGATTTGGGTAAAAATATTACTGCTGTGCAATGAAGAGGAGCAGGTCAGAGGGATGCATAGAAGCAGGAGACACGCGCGCTTCATCCACAGGAAAAATACGATTTCAAGGGCTAACGATGCGATGCAAATATAATTTTTTTGTAAAGCCGTATCCTGCAAACTTTTTTCCTTGACTGTACGTGCTCCACTGTAAGCAGGCTGAGTACGCGGGGGCCGATTCGGCAGAATTAGCCATTAAGGTAGTTACGGCATTCGGCTTAAGAGTCTGTGAGTATAGTCGCCCGTGGGTAAGTGGCCACGGCTAACGCCACTGCATTTTTTTCTGCGATGGAGGGTTCTGACGTGCGGTTGAAGGTGCCATTAACCATTGCGCCGTCGGTGGAAGCCACCACTATGATCATTATCTAATCACGGGGCCTTCTGCTTCAAAATCAAGTGTGTTTGGATGTTCATCCCACATTCAAAAATTGTGTTCTGATCTTTCCACTCGCCTTCCGGCGATTGTAGTCATTGTGCATCTGATTTAGTATGGGCTTGATCGAGTCAAGATGCGAAGGTCTCTGGTGCATCAAACCAGTGCTCCGTAGTAACGGCATGTAAAAGCTTGAGGCCCCGAGGACTTGTAACCGTGCAGGTGTAAGGGCCACTAGCATGAGTTGTGTGATGTGGTGGGCTTAGATCAGTTCCCATAGTGTGTGATGGAGGCCAAGGTTTTGCACGTGTTTTAAGGAGGCGCAATTGGCCTTTCTTGCCAGCTTACCGAAGAAGTGGGCCTATGCGGTCTCGATCTTGCATTCACAGGGAGAGAAAGGGTGGGCGGGGCCTTATGTGAAACGGAAGACAACAATGGCTTTGATGCGCTTCAGGGGGTTGCGTTCTTTTTAATCCTGTATGGTTCATCATGATCCCTGTAGATTATGCAGGATATTTGAACAACGATGTTTGCTACCTTAATGATAGTAGTTAAAATGGCGTCGTCTCTGGGATTGATCATGGCTTCCGAGGAGTCGGAATGTGATGTAGTTCAAGTCTGTACGTAATGTCATCATCATCATCATCATCCTGACTGCAACCCCTGCAGGGCAAAGGCCTCTCCCATGTCTCTCTAATTAACCCTGTCCTTTGCCAGCTGCGTCCACCCTATGCCTGCAAACCTCCTAATCTCCTCCGCCCTAGTAACCTTCTGCCGCCCTCTGCTACGCTTGCCTTCTCTTGGAATACAGTCCGTTACCTTAAGGACCAGCGGTTATCTTTCCTTCGCATTAAATGCACTGCCCAAGCCCATTTCATCCTCTTTATTTCAACTAGGGTGTCATTAACATGCGTTTGTTCCCTCACCCACTCTGCCCGCTTCCGGTCTCTTAACGTTACACCTAATATTTTCCTTTCCGTGGCTCGCTGGGTTGTCCTTAAGCTGAAGCCTTTTCGTAAGCCTCCACGTTTCTGCCCCGTAGGTGATTACCGGTAAGATACAGCTGTTGTGCACCTTTCTTTTGCGGGATATTGGTAACCTGCTATTCATGATCTGATAGAGCTTGCGATATGCGCTCCACCCCATTCTTATCCTTCTAGTTATTTCCCTCTCATGATCCGGATCGGCTGTGACTACCTGACCTAAGTAGACAAATTCATTTACCACTTCCAGCACCTCATTGTCAATTGTGAACTGCTGTTCCCTGGCTAGACTGTTGAAGATTAGCTTGGTTTTCTGCATGTTAATTTTTAGACCCACCGTACTGCTCTGTCTAACTCATTGATCATGATTTGCAGTTCATCTCCTGAGTGACTCAGCGAGGCAATGTCATCAGTGAATCGCAGATTTTTTAGGTATTCTCTATTAACTCTTATTCCCACCTGTTCCCAATTCAGGTCTCGGAAAACCTCCTTTAAACAGGCGGTGAATAGCATTGGCAAGATCGTTTCCCCTTGCCTGGAGAGCACGGCGATCTGGAGAGCATGTCGTTTCCTTCTGCTTCGATAAACTTGGTGTGTCCATTGATCCTGCTGACATTGATCGTGCGCACCGAATGGGACGTTACATGCAAGCAAAGAATCGCGTCATTATTGTAAAATTTGCGCGTTTCAAAACCCAACCAATAATTCTCTCAGCTGCATCCCAGCTTAAAAATTCGGAGTTTACTGTTCGCGAAGATTATTCAGCCCGTGTCAGATTGGCCCGAAAAAAACTTTCTGTGTATGCCCAGCAAACTAACGCGGCGTTCAAGATACGTTTCAGCAAATTTCTTGTTGGTGACAGGCAATACGTCTGCAATGACACAACTGATTCTGTAACAGAGCTGCCGTCGTCATAGTCAACACCACCACCTGCTTTTCGCCCTCTACGTGCCAATCCTCATCAATCATCATTAGCTAACAGAAATGCGCGGGCTTCAGAGAACATGACTCTATTATTTACAAATATTCGCAGTTACCTCCCAAAGAAAGAAGCAGTAGCATCCCTTCTTGAATATGGTTCGGCGGATATGGCTATTTTTACCAAGTCTTGGCTGACTCCAGATATCGAGGACACAGAGCTGCTTCTTTCCGAAACGAAATCTTTTATTACTTACAGCCGCGTCAGAGCGGGAAGAAGGGTGGTGGTGTCCTTGTTCTCTCGAAATCAGAACAGCATGCATCCCCCGTCCATGTTAGTTCCTCTCACGAGACACTTTGCGATTAACTGGCCCTTCCTACGTGTACAAATATTATTGTTGCTTGTTATCGGCCTCCTAATTGCGACTCCTCCTTTGTTACCAACCTTCACTCCGTCCTACTTGATCTACACTCTCGCTTTGTCCATGCCAACTTCCTTCTTTGTGGAAACTTTAACTATCCCGATATTGACTGGGAAACCTTGCCCGGCGAACAATTTCCGGCCCGGCGAACAATTTTATTGACTTGCTCCTCACATTTAACTTCACCCAGATAGTTTAAGTGCCTATTCGTGGTGACAATATTCTCGATCTTGTTCTTGCTTCTAAACCTCAGTTAATTGAGTCATTAAGAAGTATCACCAGCTTGAGCGATCGCGAGGAGCTTGTGTTCAATTTTTTTGTTCCCGTCCTCACCAAGCAACGCTCCTTAAAGTACATTCGCGACTACAATAAAACAGATTTTCGCACTATTAACCGTAAGAAACTTTTTTCCACCTTTTCCATCAAGCCGCACCCACTAGATAAATAAACAAAACTGGTTTTTCTACACGAATAAAATCTTATTCCTTGTTAAAACCTATGTCCCCCTTGTCGGCATACGTGGTGACTGTAACAAGCCCTGGTATAGCAACGCCTTGCGACAGTTAGAAAACAAAAAGAAGCGCCTCTATCGTGCGGCCAAGCACACGAATTCAGTTGATAAATGGGAAATGTACAGCAAGTGCCTACATGAATACATTAGCCTACTACGACGTTCTAAAAAGAAATTTTGTTCCGAAGATCTTGAAAGCATCAAGCGCGTTGACCCCCAAAAATTGTGGAATCTGGTCACTCCAAGCAAAAGCCCTACTCAAAACATTTCATTCGTTAACCAAGGCGGCTTACATGTTCCTGATAATCAGCGCGCATGTCATGAATTCATATTTATCCTCCGTGTTCACACACGAACCTGCACTCTATATTCCCTGCCGCTAGTTTTCCCCAAATGCGACCAGCTTTTATAACCCATGAGGGTATCACTAATCTCGTCGATAACATTAAATTTTCAAGCGTCCTTGGTCCAGACAACATAACTGTCAAAATATTGAAGGAAACTGTGAGCATTTGTCGCCGCATTTTGCAAATCATTTTTCAGCCGTCCGTTTCAAACGTTGAAATAGCAAATGATCGGAAAACTAGTTAAGTAACCTCAGTATTTAAGGTATGAAATGGATCCGATCTTTCTAATTACCGCTCAGTTTTATTAACATCCGTTCCATGCAAGCTACTGGAGCATATTTTATATTCGCAGATCGCATCACACCTCGACAATAACGCTTTTTTTTATGAAAAACAGTATGGGTTTACGTAAGGCCAGTCTTGCGAATCCCAGTTTTTCGAATTCAACACAGACATTCATTTAAACCTAGAATCTTTTTTTCAAACTGACGTCATTTACCTACACTTCTCTAAAGCCTTCGATCGCGTTCCACATCGGCGTTTAATGGCAAAACTCTCCTGCCTCCACATTAACCCTTTAAACTTATTATGGATTGACTGCTTTCTCCAAGACCGCTCACAATATACAGTAATAAGCAACCACAGATTGTAGAATACTAGTCATCTCTGGGGTCCCTCAGGGATAGGTGCTGGGACCACTCCTTTTCCTGATATTTATAAACGATCTTCCTAATGCGATATCATCTTGCATCCGCCTCTTCGCAGACGGTTGTGTCCTTTAACGCCGCATACCTACTCCCGATGATCAGACTCTGCTTCAACGCGACTTAAACCTCATAAAAACCTGGTGTATATCATGACTTATGCAACTGAACATTTCCAAATGTAAGTTCATGCGTGTATCAAGAAAGCGAAATAACGTCAGCTATCCATATTCATTAAGTTTTACACCAGTGCCAGGAACAAAACCATGGAATCATCGTGAACAACAAACTAACCTGGTCTGAGCACATCGCAGAACTTTGTAGTACAAATGCTTCCAAGTTGCTTGAGTTTATCAGACGATCCCTCGCTCCCCCCCCCCCTTTCTATCCGTCAACTCACATACGTAACATTCATCCATCCCAAACTCGAATATGTCTCGGCTATCTGAAATCCCCATCAGAAATATCTAATCGATCAGCTTGAAGCCATCCGAAATCGCGCGGCCCGTTTTATCACATCGCAGTACGACAACGACACAGGGTAACTCTTATCAAGGCATCCCTTGATCTTCAACCCCTGGCACTACGGCGGAAAATTTCACAGCTTTGCTTATTTCACAAATTATACCACACCATCCTAAAGTCAAGAAACTCTGTATTGCGCCCGCCACTTCGCACTTCACACTGACCTTTTAACTCTTCAATTTTTCAGCGCATACACGGCTCCACAAACTAATTTAATAAATATTTTTACCTATTTCTATTACATTGTGGAATGACCTACCCGATTTAAAAGTTACTGAAATAGAACCTAATAAATTCAGGCAGTTATTAACAGGACATTTCAAGGGCTGAGTTATTTCGCCGTGTTTTTGAGCGTGTGCGTGTGTGTTTTCTCATCTTTCTCCAAGTTGTTCTTGAGCCGCTGTGTCTTTCTTTTGATAATGTTTTTGATACTTTTGATAATTTTGATAATGACAATGTTGAACATGAACCCTGTAACTTGTATTTCTTGTTGATGTTACCGACCACTGTATTATGTAACGACTGCTCGCCTCCCCCCTCCCCCCCCTTATGTAATGCTCTAAGCCAAGGGCCTTTAAGGTTAAATAAATGACGATGATCTCAGACCCATTTTCATCACATCTTGTGTTAGAAAATTGATCCAGCGCGTAATCGGAACTAGACTTAATAGATCCACGGAAGATAAAAATATTTACCCTTACAGCATGATAGGCTTCAGATCAAACCAATCGGCATGCGATGTCATGCTACAGCTGAAGCACCAGGTAATCAGTTAAAAGACTGTCGATGATAGGGTCATTGTGGGACTGGACGTCTCCAAAGCTTTTGATAATGTCAAACACATAGCCGCACTAGACAAGCTTAGTGCGCTAAATGATGGAGTCAAGACATATAACTACGTAAGGGACCTTCTCTCAAATCTGGCTGAAACTATCAGCCTCGGCGGACAATCACTCGAAAACATTAGATTGGGGAATTGAGGTACTCCGCGAGGGTTCGTGCTCTGTTCGATCTTGCTTAATATAGCGATTATTGGGCTTCCAGGGCAGCTGCACGGAATCACAGACCTGCATCACGCCGTATATGAATACAATTTCATGCTTTGGGTGAACAAGAGTAGTGATGGGACAATTGAAAGCACATATCAGAGGGTCATGCATATAATAGAGAAATATCTAGAGTCGATTGGGTTAAAATGCTCGGCAGAAAAATCACAGGCTCTATTTCTGTCATCTCAAAAAAAAAAGAAAAAGGAACAGTTCCCATCGTAAGGGCTATGATATTGCGTAACGATCGAGTGATTGGCAATGCCATTCTGACCGTAGACAGCATTGGAGTCCTAGAGCTGCGCATACAAGCCAATGGCAAAAGCGAAGAAACTATCATGAGACTTGAAGCGAGTACGAGCCAGACGTGTCGGCTACTTAAGCGCATTTCTAACAAGCATGCGGGGATGAAGGAGGCCAATCTTTTGAAATTAGTTCAGGCTTTCGTCATAAGCCGTGTGTTATACGTTGCCCTCTATATCAAACTGGCCAAAGCAGAAAAGGAGAAAATTGAAATTATAATCAGAAAAGGGATCAAAACCGCATTCCTCCGAACACTTCGACGGTAAAGCTTCTGACGCTGGGTGTCTCCAACACTCTGAATGAGCTCATAGAAGCGGCCGCGGATTCGCAGCATCAAATACGTTAGAAAAGCAAAACTGGAAGTAAAATCATTGAGCGCCTGGGTTTGAAACCCTCGGAGTGTTGAAAGCGATCAGGTAACGTACCTAGAGCAACCAGGGAAAGACTCAAAATTCAACCGCTGCCAAAGCACATGCATCCAGTATTTCACGAAGGTAGACGCTAAGATAGGGCTGTGGCCCTACAGGTCAAATTTTAAGGCAGATCCGATGTGCTCTACACGGACGCTGCCGAATGCGATAGCAGGCAGCACACACAGCGGTAGTGGCTTGTAAGAGTGAAGGCCCGGTCTCGTACTGCACCGTTAAAAAATCAAGTGCAACTGAGGCAGAAGAAGTTGCAATTGCTCTAGCAGCAGTACATTGCTCTAGCTTTGCGATTAAAGGTGAGCGTGCCCTTGCCCGGTGGCTTAGGACTAGCAAAAAATAAAAATTTCTATGCGTCGCGACACTTTGCTCTTTCTTTGCAAGGCCTCTGTGAGGCCGATACTTGAATTCGGCTCTCCTCTTTTCTGGGTGTACAAGGTATAAACTTGAGCCCATGTTTGTTATGGAGCGACGCGCTCTGCGCCTTTGCTTAGGTCTGCCTAAATCAGTGGCGGATGCTGTGCTGTACTTGGAGGCGCGGATACCTGATCTAAATTTGCAGTTTCAGATTCTTAATGTGCGGACGTTTTTAAGGTCTTTGGAGCCTGTTCTTGGATTGGCTAACCCCATATTTACAACGAACCCATCTATATTATTTTGTTCTTTATTATGGCCTAGGTATAAGCTTCCTCAGGTTTTGTTCACTAATTCCCTGCTGTCAAAAATTTCTGATTCAATAAATTCGGTAGTACCAGTTATCCACCGCCGCGCTGATACTGCAGTCTACTTTGATGGCACCCTCCCAGGGAATGCTAAAAATCTGCCTCCCAGTGTATTAAGTGGGGTTATTGATTAGTATATGGATAATTTTCCTAACCATAATGCCGTTTTTACAGACGCCTCCCAGCAAAATGAAAAGGCAGTCATTGGCATTTACTCAATGGCTCTTGACTGGAGTTATTCATTTCAGGCCCCTGACTATACCCCTATTTTTGTCGCCGAGTTTCTGGCCATTGAGTTGCACTTAATAAGGATTCCCTGCAATATCTTTCAGGTCATTATACTTTCAGATAGCCTTTCTGTCTTGACAGCGCTGGAAAAATTGTGGGATACTCCTATGAGCCCTTCCCTTCGATTTTTTCTTCCACCACATATTACAGAAGTACGTTTTCACTGGGTCTCTGTGCACTGTGGCATTGATTCTAATGAGAGCGCTGATTTTTTAGCCAAGTCCGCCCTTGGGGGACCTATTGTCCCATCCGTCCCTAATACCGTCTTTTTGACTGCAGCACGCTTCCAACGCTTCCTGCGCCTCCACTACTCGAGCCATAAGCCTCTCCTTGCTGTAGCGGATTTTCAACGCATGGCATTTTCTTGGAGTGTGAAGATGTGCAGTTCGCAGAAATGTGAGGTGTCCGTGACCCTCCTGCGCTGCAGAATACCACGACTAAATTTCTATTTATGTCGATCAAAGTTATCCGTTCTTTTATAAAGTTATCCGTTCATTTCCGTTCTTTTATCGCCTTTTTTAATCCAAATTCGAGTCCTCGCCACAAAATTATTCATTTACCCCACTCCTTACCCATGTGTGCGTTTGTATCAGTATTGAACCCTGGCCAATCCCCCGCCGTTGGTACGTGAAAATCAGCCTGAGGACATCATCATCATCATAATCATCATCGTCAATAATACAAAACGATACAAGGGTGATAGTGACTCTAAGGCAGCCATTAGGAATTGTAATGTGGGCAGAATTTCTGCTGCATCCGCCAGAATTCTGAGAGAAGGGCAAGTACCATCACAGGTAATCTCATTGATCTGGGCACCGGCTCATCGGGGCCTGCGGGGGAACGACAAGGCGCACGCGATCGCCCGAAGGCTCACTTTCCGGTCGATCGCCGCTGACGCGCTGCCTCAACGCGAGGAACGCCTCCTATCGGGTGACGAACTCACAACATTCCATGAAAAATAATTTCTCATTAGAAACTCGGTAGTAAGACCTATCCACCTGCAGATAAACAGCTCAATGAGAAAGAGAAAGTCATGTGGAAGAAATTGCAAAACCGTGGTGTTTCCAAGCCCTGAACTGTAAAGTAAATCGCATCCAGAAGTATTTAATCCTAGATGTACGCACTGCAATAGCATTGCAGATGTATTCCACATGTTCTGGACCTGCCCTATCTATAGCGACCGAAATAGGAATGTAGAATCTTGGGAGACGTTATTACTCAACCACGAAGCAGAAGAGCAACGCAAAGCCATCGGTCTCGCCCTGACTGCCGCCGAGTCCCAAGGAATTCCAGCCGACGGTTAGGGGAATTAATGGGGGCTTAGGCTAAAGCCTTCTCTCCCGTCATTTTTGACGGGTGCGAATTAAAGTTATTTCTCTCTCTGGTGGGCGCCTGTCACGCGTGTCCCAAAAAGTAATTGGCTTTTATTAATTAACCGCCGCGGTGGCCAAGCGGTTGAGCATCCACCTCGCATGCGGGAGGTGCGGGGTTCGATCCCCAGTGCCAACGGGTACCCACTGGTGATACAATGGGTACAAGCTTTCCCCTGGTCTTGTGCTCGACTTATTTAGAGTGAAATGCTTGGGAAATGGGTCTTCAACCCCACCTTGAGAATTTGAAAAAAAGGGCCACAAATGGGCTTCTACTGCACGAGGCGGATTTAACGTTGTTGACAGCGGAACTTTTCGCTGATCCGTCAGAGCAACTGTGAAGAAGTTTTCGGTCGGCCACAAGAGCTTCCCCCCAGCCATACACGGAGTAGGCTGGGGCCAGACCACTTCCCAAGAAGCAAGTCCCCTATGTAGGAGCAAGCTCGACAACTGGTGGACCCCCACACCAGAGACTGCTCTTGTACCAATTTAGGTTTGGTCATCCTCGGGCCCGAAAGCCCTCCCATCGAGCGTGGCGGGCTGGTCCACTACTGCCACCCCGTTGGTAGTGTCTGGGTCCAACCCAGGAGCGTCGGATAGGCGGGGTCGCTACTCCCCGTGGTGCGCTTCCGTGCTGCGCACCCCTGCCAGACGCCGAAGCGCCCTCGACTTCGGGTAATCTCTTCGTGCCGCACTCCAAGCGAGAGCCCGATTCTACCAAATTGTATTAAGCGTCTTGGCTTTGACGCCGGCCCTGGTGTACTAAGTCAGGACCTACCGCCTACGTACCGGGAAGTGCGAGTGTGGGCTTCATCCCACACCCCTATGGTCTCACAGCAGTACTACTCACAGGCTCTCAAGGGACGCAAGCGCCACTCCTGCTTTCGCTTCGCCCTCGGTCTCTTCGCCTACTGAGACGCCCGCAGGCCTCAGCGTTTCCCAGAGATGGCCCTGGCTTCCCGGAGGGGGACCGAGGACAGACCCAAGCAGCGCTCCCGAGTGATGGTAGGGCTCGGGTTACACAGGGACGCCCCTACCCCTGATGACTTTAGTAAGCGGGGATTTCCCTTGCAGCGTATCCGCTTGAGACTTAGCAGTAATTTTCTCAATTTTCAGTGGACTGCTCAACAGCATTGTTAGAGAACACATGAAGTAGGGAGTGAAAGAAAAGAGAAAAACAGGTGCAGTTTTGGAGGGCGGTAATAATTTTATTTTGACGGATTGGATTGGAAAACGTTTATTCACCGGCAGAAAGTGGTTTGAGGTGAGGTCTTGGTCACGCTAGATGGCCGGCAGCCCGTGGCTTACGGCGACCTCCTTGGCTCGCTCTACAGCGCGGAGTTGGGTCTCTGGGTCGGAGTTGGGCAGCACGGCTTCGCACAGCTCGGAAGTCAGGAACTGAATTAGGTCACGCGTGCCGCCAAAAAAATTAATCGATTTTGGCGAATATCAAGACGCAGTGATTTTCTCAGATTTCAGTGTACAGCTCAACCGCAGCCGTTAGAGAACTGATGAATTAGGGAGTGAAAGAAAAGAGAGCAAGAGGGGCCGTTGTGGAGGATCGTAGTAATAATTTTATTGTGATGGACAATATCTCAGATGGGAGAGCACGAGTGGAGTTCACCGTCCAGGACTCTATCGGAGGTTGCTGTCGCTCGGGCCCTGGCGACTAGCAACCTCTGGTCATTGATGTTTTAGTTTGACAACGGCTGCTCCCGCTGCTGATGTGTTTTGCATTTCCAAAATGGCTTTGTTCTTTGACATGCCCAAACTGTGTCATGCAGGCTTGTTTGTTGTCTGCAAAATGGGCATGTATCCTGATATATCGGTGGATGTATCTTGTCGATTAAACCAAGGTGAGGGTAGTTTGTCTGCAAGGTCTGTCATTTCTTCTTTCGCCAACGGCCTAAGTGGATACGGATATTTCCTTCTCACTGACTATTAATATACCACGGGATGTGATTTGCCCTTGGCTTCCATATTAGTGCCCCTCACGCAGTGCCAGGTATGCCAAACCTCGAAAGCGCAACATGCGCTATTTTTGTTGCCTCGCAAGGTCTCGTGTCGAAGCGTCCCAATTATTTTTAATGCGAAAACATTAGATGGCTACGTCGAGAGTTTCGTGTCAGCAAAACATTCTCCGCAAGATTACGTTGTTGTGTGAAGATAAATGTGTAAAAATTTAGTTGTTTTAGATTGAGTGTGATGAGGTCTCGTTGTGGGAAAAATCTGGGCGCTGCGTATATATTTATTTAATTAATTATACGTGAAAATTGCACTTCGGCGTCACGATAGCCACGGACGTCGACATAGCTTCTCGGCACGACAGTGTCGTTCTATAAAGATATCTGTGCAAAAGTTTAAATGGGTTAGACAGTGCGTGACAAAATCTTGCAGTGGGAAAAATTTGGTTGGTGTATCATAATTTATTAATTAATTACACATCGAAGACACAATAGCCATGGACGTCGACATAGCACCTGGACGAGAAAAGTAAAATAAATAAAGTAAAAACCATAATGAAAGCAAGAAAAAGTGAAAACGAGAAAAATATTAAAAGTCAAAAGGAGAAAAATAAAAGTAAAACTTAAAACATTATAAATTTTAGAAATTAAAAATAATTAAATATATACATCGCATACTGGCGTCGTGGAAAAACCCGCGTTCTAGAAAGTTCTATGTCTTCGCATTCCTCCGCGTAAGCAGGCAAGTGCTCTCAGATTTTTGGTTCGGCGATCTTGCGTTTTTCACTACTAGCATTAGACCTCGAAGATGAATTTGACAATGTCAAATATATCATACTGAAACATTTACAGGACTGAAATTGCAGTGTAAGGACGTATACCGAAGAATTTCTCTCGAACAGATGAGTTAGGATCAATGACGGCTAAGTAAGATCGGAGTTCACGTGGCTGGGAAGGAAGCGCACACCGCAGGGGCAGTGCTGTCCCCTATGAAGGAGGATGACCTCTGTCGGCTCACGCAAGGTTTCCTCATTAGCAGGATAGGCTACTCCTACCCCTACTGTCACCTTCGCCGGTAGGACGAGGAAGTTGTGAACAGCATTATACGTTCAGCGTACAAAGCGGCACGGGGCCTGCCCCAGTACGGCAGCACACAGTTTCTCCTCCAACTCGGCATCTACAACACGCTCACAGAACTCATAGAGGCTCACAGGACCGCCCAAATCCATCCACTCTCCCGCAGCAAACACGTCCGTCTCATGCTTGACCGTCTCAACATCAACCCCATAGGAGACTCCACCCCCAAGTCCCCCCTTCCAATACGGATCGATAGCCGTCTTGTCACACCAATCCCCAAAAACATGCCACCTGGTCGCCAAGATACGCGCAGCCAGCTCAAAGCCCAAGCACTGGATGCCACATACCTTGCCGACGAAAACGCAATACACGTGGACGCTGCGCGGCAAAATGCAACCACATGCGTGGCTTCTGCAACCACGTAAAAATCCACTCTCGTCACCGCCGCCTCAGTATGAGAATACACCTAGTTTAGGTACCCGCCCACGCGAGTGTCACCACTTCGCGCACTTTAGCATGCTTTCCCGGACACCCTTAGAGCGTTGGGGGGGGGGGGGGGGGAGGGGGGGGTAGTGGTCTCGGTCACAAAGTAGATGCATATCCAAAGTATACCCGTGTGTTAGTACAACGCATGTCTCACCGATACATATCCCACCGAAACATTATATGCAACAACCATTTTCTTTCTCACCCTCTCTCTCTCAGTAAAATTACCGCGTCACTCGGGCCTCTAACTTATATCACACTTCGCTTGCGAATCTGTTATAACATCCCAGATAATTTTCTACCGCCTGGAGCTCTTCAACGCACGCCGACAACCTAAAATACACTGCCGTATTTTTTGCGTTCCGCCTATGCAGAAACGCCGCTGCCAGACCCAGAATCCGGTTAGCCGCTCCCTAGCTCAAAGAGGCGAATACATTGAGGAGCAGAATGCAAAGACAAAGCAGACCGTGCAGCATGCATGCGAACGGCACGAGAGGCTTAAGAAGAAGAAGAAGCAACAGCTATGGCGGTTATTGATGCAACCTGGCCTGTGTTCCTGACCTTGGCTATGGCGGGCAACCCCACGGAACCCGCGGCGGCTGTCCAACTCCCCGCGTTAAAGGACCTCCTGGCCATCCTGGTACCGCGGGCTTCCGACGGGGACTGCACCATTCTCGCCGACGG
This sequence comes from Amblyomma americanum, assembly GCF_052857255.1. Lineage (NCBI taxonomy): Eukaryota > Metazoa > Arthropoda > Arachnida > Ixodida > Ixodidae > Amblyomma > Amblyomma americanum. The sequence continues at coordinate 93,989,245 of NC_135500.1, read as the reverse complement.
GTTCACAGCCGAAGAACAGGCAGCATTCCTCAAGCAGCACAATGTATTCCGCTCGATGATCGCCACCGGCAAGGCGGAGAAATTTCCAAAGGCGGCCGCCATGAACTTTCTGGTAGGTCAACGTGCGGGTCGCTGCAATTTAGCGAGAAGGACGAATGCCGGTTCCTTCCATTCATACTTTATTTACTCAGACTGTCGTTACTGATGTTCCTTACGCGGAGATCAATCGACGAAAAAGAAAGCTTCTATAAGGAACAGGCAGCAACCTGGAGAACATGCGCGTTAAAAACAATTGCGCCGCTCTCGGGCCGGCTTTAGTGTCACCAGAACCGGAATGCAATACCGTCCGTTCCACCCGCTTTCCCGCTTGATGGCGTATTACATTTTCTGTCCTGCTGCGGATCAACAGGCGTCTGCTGCTGAACCTCGGTGTCACGCCTTACACCCAAAACACCACGTCAGTAACCTCACATTGCTCGAAAGGGCAGCGGATTTTCACTTTACGAAGACGGGGGGCCCCAACTTCGGCTAGGTGACGCAAACCAACGAGTAGCGAGAGCCGCAACTATTACCTACTTTCCAGTGCGTCTTCAAGACTGGACAGCCGCGGTTATCTGGATGATGATGATGATGATGATGATGATTATTGAATTAGTATTTGCACCCATGAAGGAATCAGAGGGCGATGAAGACTTGAGTCTTGAACGCCGTCATCTACTGCCCTTTCAGCAGGCTGTGATCCCTTGGGATTCAGCGCTCTCCAGGGCCTGACGGATGACTTTGTTCTTCTTTCTGGCTGACCATTTAAGCATCCCAGTACTCTATATTCCTGTCTGTTTCGGAAATCGGTGAATCTGTAATCAGGCACTCCACGGTGGCTCAGTGATTATTGTGCTCGGCTGCTCACCTGAAAGTCGCGGGTTCGATCCCAGCCGCAGCAGTCGGATTTCGATGGAGGCAAAATTCAAGAGGCCCGTGTACGGTGCAATTTTAGTGCACGTTAAAGAACCCCAGGAGGCCAAAATTTCCGGTGCCCTTCACTGCGACATCACTCATAGCCTGAGTCGCTTTGGGACGTTAAACCCCCACAAACCAAACCGAACCAGCCAGCTCTTGGGCAATGAATACGAAGAAACGTGAGCAGCACAGGCAATCGGTCCAAATTCGCAAATGCATGATTTCACCCTGGTCCTCTGTAGGACCAGCCTTTGCCAAAACATTTCCAATGTTGGCCCGATTGCCTGTGCTGCTTGGGGAAGGACGCAGCAGTAGCATTCTACCGAAAAGTGCAGCCATTGTTTGCCATGATAGCAATCACGTTTAGCGGTATCTTCACTTGGCTTTACCATTACCTGTCCTCACAGTGCTCTTTCTGTGCTCCTCTCACACGTCAGGAATGGAATAAAGCCTTGGCTACAAAAGCCCAAAACACGGCCCAATATTGCGATCCCACCCGGCAAGGAAAGGAAGAAGATCTAAAGAAGACCGGTGAGTATGTTGTTGGCCGTACATTATCACATGAAGGCTTCATTGCATATGAAAATCTTGAGAAAACAAAGCAGCACGAAAAAACGGGGACGAAAAAGACACACATACGAAAGGACGAATGCTGCACTTCCAACTGATTTTTTATTGAGAATACCAAAGCCTAAGTACAGCGCTACTATCGCCTCGTGGCAATCGACCGCAATGATTCAAAAACGCCATTTCATTATCAAGAAGAGACAAGGAAGCGGTGCTGACACACTGACCACCTGCTTTTCTGATGTGATATGCTTCATTAATCTCTCTTTCCATCCGATCTTTTCCCCGCCCAAGAATTTTAGCTTTCCGAAATATGGGTTTAAACTTACAAT